>NW_019384751.1:338377-345016 GCF_000671375.1 Centruroides sculpturatus | reverse complement strand
CACTTGTGAGCACTTGATGCTGCTTTTGAGCAA
Source organism: Centruroides sculpturatus (assembly GCF_000671375.1). Taxonomy (NCBI): domain Eukaryota; kingdom Metazoa; phylum Arthropoda; class Arachnida; order Scorpiones; family Buthidae; genus Centruroides; species Centruroides sculpturatus. Next base: position 344,983 of record NW_019384751.1, on the reverse strand, counting down.
ACAATACAGACTATGTCTTGTATAGTGCTCTTTACAGGCTCCGTACGAAACTGTGATGGCGATTCTGCTGAAGTTGAGAGTAACTCAGTGATGACTTCTTCAACTTGCAGAGGCGATTCCTTGGAGGTGCAGGATAACTGAATATTCTTCGTGACTGCATCATCAATCAACGGTATAGAAGGCAGTTTAAGATTATTATCGATAAATTCTTGTATTTCTGTAGGTGATTCTGTAAAAGCAGGGGATAATGGAATGTCTTCTTGAGTAAGATTTGACTGTGATCTCATAATCACAGTCTCTTGTGAATCTTCTAATTTTTTCACTTTTCCAGTCTTTTTCTATTATACCACAAAGTATATTACATTCGATAAAAACTGAAGAAGACCTTGAAAAATTGGAAAAATTGATGCAAAAACTGATGCACGAAATTTTAGCTGTAGTTCTTAGTAAAACAGAAGATGGCTTTTATAAACTTGATACTAAAACAGGTGTTTTAAAACAATTGTATGCAAAATCTGACTTCAGTGTTTGCAAAGAGAGATTTTCAAAGAAAGAAGATGAATGTCGGTGCTGTAAAAATATCTTTACGTCAAACAGCAATAAAACAATCCCTTGGTACTGGGCAGGGTTTCAGAAAATGTGACTGCAAATCTAAATGTANAAAAAAATTTAGCGGGGTCCAAACGCCCGAGTTTTATGTAACGCTATGTTACTTGCCTGAGATACCTCGGGTTAAGAGCTTAATTTGCTGTCCGGTATTGTGACGATGTCACAATAAATAATTGCTCGTATTATACTTCTTTTCTATTGTTTAGAGCCAGGGGTGCCCAACTCGCGACCCGCGGGCCGCATGCGGCCCAAGGCAAGTTCCAATGCGGCCCAATAAACGTGTAAATAAAACCGACAAATTTTTTAATATTGTTTTATTTATTTATTTCAACGACATAAACTTAATAAAAGAAGTTTCACAAAGCCTTTATACATATTTTATTTTTGATTAAAAAGGAAATATTTTCAAATACGTTGAAATGTGTGAATAAGAAAGGAATACTACATAAAGCTAAAGTTGAGACTCGAAAAATGGCAGACCCAAATTCGGGGAAAGGAGAGAAAGGCCAGAAGAGAAAAAGTATTTTTTTTAATACTCTTTCCGCTCTGTGGGCACTAAGAGGGCCTGCTATAAGAGGCCCATTATGGGTTCGGTTAGACCCACAATGGTGCTAACAGGTAGTGACAGACAGAGCCCGACATATCTGAACACACCACTCCCGAAAAAATTCTGGGGATACCTTGACCTGTCCAGATTCGATCCCGGGCCCCTTAGAGCGGTAGGCTGACACCTTGACTGCTCGGGTTAAATAGACTTTCTGTTATGCAAATATGGACACTTAATTTTCCAATCTTCGTCACTTCTTTATCTTTTATCTTTTCTCTCCTTTTCCCGCATTTGGGTTTATAATCCTTTGAGTCCCAACTCCAGCTTTATTTAGTATTTCTTCCAGAGTTGCATGATTTGTCTACTTTTCGCCAAAGTTAACTACCCTTTTCTTAGTTTGGCGTAAAAAAATCTCATTTGCCACTTGGCAACATTTTGAGCTACATATTATTTACAAATAGATTAGTCGAATAAAAATGCACTTTAAAATAGTGTTTTTTCATTTTTTTTATTAATTAGAGATCCAAATATGACAAATATTTGTGTTTTTCAAATAAATTTTTGTTTGTTTCCTTCATAATAAATAAATTTATCTCTTTCTAAGTAAAAAGTGGAAGTGTTTGTAGAAATAATTCTTTAAAATATTCTTTTTCGTGATAAAGATTTAATACTTATTAATATTCCCTCTCTTGATTACTAAACCATCAAATATATTTCTTCCATAAGCAATTCTGCTTGAAAACTAACAGTCCGAATTATGAAATTCTCCACTATGCCATACAACAATTTGCATTATTCAGCATTATTGCCAAAATTTTAGTGCACACTATAATCTGTTTATCACATGTTAATCACAAGTATATATAATATACTTGTGGTCATTATGAATTTTTGGAAGATGGAAGATGTCGTGGATTTTTGGGCCACAAGTATATATAATATACTTGTGGCCCAAAAATCCACATCTTCCAACGTGGCTCAGAGAAACAAAAATGTTTGACACCCCTGGTTTAGATATTAAGATAAATAATATATTTAGTCTCTTGAATCAGTGTAAGATATAGTTTATGATCAAAATTGTGACTTTGGAAAATTTCTTGTTGAATGTTTCTGAGAGATTTTTAGGTTTGAATAACATTTTTACTGATGAAAATAGGAAATACAGAATATATTATTTTTTTCAAAAATAAAATCGTTTTATATCTTTAAGTAATTATTTTTATTGGTGATTTCTGACGCTCACACAAAAAAAGAATTATTTTTATTTTAAGTATTCTATTAGTAAAGTATTATGTATATATACAATTGAATATTATTTGATTAGAAATTATTTAAAAGGATAATCTTCTTGTCTTATATTAAGTGGTTTTTTTACCAGAAATTTTAAAAGGATTAAATGTAATTATTAACAAATTTCTATTTTTAACGTAAAATTATAAAATTTTTAAGTTGAAGTCATTCGAATTGCAACAGCCGTATGTTGTAAATAAATGAAACATTTTATTTTTGTCACCTTTCAACTTTGTGAGGTCGAGAAAAAACTTCAGGATGGTTAAAATTAAACTCTATTCAACCGAATTAAGTGAAATACGGTACGCGTGTTATTTGGACACGAAGAAGAAAATTACGGTGTGAAAATTAATTGGAATTATCACCATCAGGAAAATGTGGTAGTATTCGATCGAAAATGTATATTTATGGCTGTGAATTTATTTAAAAGATTGTGCTAAGCGGAGCGTGTGCACACTTTATCAGTTGTGAAGAACAGCATAGTAGGACATGTCTTCATATTCCTTCCGAAAAGTAACATTAGGTAGTTAAAACTAACGTTATTCTTGTAATAGAATGTTGTCCACTTGTCAGAAAACTGTCATCTTTGGTGGTAAAAATTTCAACTACATTTTTAAATGTCTCCCTTACGAATTGCATTCATGTGTACCGAGTTTTGTTTGTTTTTGTTCAGTGGAACAAGCTCTTCTCATGTCTGAATAACGTTAGTTTAATTCTAACCACCCCGTATTTCCTAATTTGTAGAAATTTCAAATTTTTAAAGAATATTAATTAATGAAATTTATTTTCCTTCTATGTAGGAGTCAGGAACAAAACACGCAAGACTTTTTGTTACAGAAAGTGAAAAACATATTTTCGTTATGAATGCAAAGGTGAGACAGAATGCTACTTTAATGAAAAAGTTTTTCAAGGATTACGTAGACAGCAAAGCTAAAAGTCATCGTGAAGCGAAGGCTTTTAAAAATAAATTGTTTACCGACATTCTTATAAAAGATCGAATGGTGGTTATTGGAACTTTTTTCGCTGAGAATCTTGTTGCAATTGCTTATGGATCAAACTATGTTAAATCTGATGATGTTCTTTCTACAGTTTATAAAGGATTTGCCATGAGAAAAGGATTTCCGTATAAAAAACAAGTTAACAAACTGTAAGTTGATAATTTACTCATGATCAAATATTTTAAAGCATCACAACCATTACAAATTATTTGTATATTTCTAGAATACGAAGAATATTTGAGACAAAAATTTTTAAAATTGAAGAAGTTCTTAACGTACCCAGTTTTGAAGATGCTGCGAAACCTTTATCCGTAGCAGATTTATACGGTGCACTCGGAATCCTCGTTATAGGATACACTTTGTCCTTTGCTTGTTTCCTCACTGAAATAATTCTTGGAAAGTTCCTCAAATAGAAACGTTAAGTTATATTTTTTTGTGGTTGTGTATTTGTCTCTTTAATCCGATTTTCAGTTCGGTAGACTATCATATACAGCATTCAGGTTATGAACTTCTTTTATTGGTTTGTCATATGCATTTCGGACTCAATTGTAATTTAAGTCCCTCTTCAGTACAAACTCAGATTCTGTTTTTTAAAAACATCGGTGTACAATTGGTAACGTTGGATAGGATTAAAAATACAGCCATTTAAAAAACAATTCAACTACATATTCACATTAATACGTTGCACACTTTACAAATGTTCATAAAAACCTTTACAATTACAACTTTTTTCAAAAAAATTCGTATGCTCTTTCTTGAAAATTTGTAATTGTATAGGTTTTATGAACATTTGTAAAGTGTGCAACGTATTAATGTGAATATGTAGTTGAAGTGTTTTTTAAATGGCTGTATTTTTAATCTTTTCCAACGTTACCAATTATACACCGAGGTTTTTAGAAAACAGAATCTGAGTTTGTACTGAAGAGAGACTTAAATTACAATTGAGTCCGAAATGCATATGACAAACCAATAAAAGAAGTTCATAACCTGAATGCTGTATATGATAGTCTACCGAACTGAAAAATCGGATTAAAGAGACAAATATACAACGAAAATAGCAGCAGCCATAAGTGATTTTCTGTTAAGTTATATGTTATAGCAACTTCAAATTAACTTGCAACGCTGCAGATGCTATAATAAAGCGTATGTCTAAAGTAATGTTACGTGACGTCGCTATCTGAAGGCTTTTTGGAAGCAATCTGCCATTGTTCGAGCAAATATTTACTTAATTACAATAAATAGCTTTAAGACAGCACATTTTGCCTTTTTGTGGGTCACTTTTTAAATTATTAAAAAAGTATATTAAAATTCGACAAACTTATCTTTAATTTAAGTTTATCATAAGCGTAGAAGAACAAAAGAGAATTGCAAATACAAACATACAATACGCATAAATGTTCTGCTTATGGTTTATGAATCAAAAATACATCTGTTAACGATGCGAATACTACTAGCCAACCTTGCGGCACTGTACAGAATGAGCGCTAAATGCACCCATTCTTTTTACTTTTTATCTAGTTATATTTTTAAAATGCATTTGTCAAGTACATGAAAATATCTTATAATGTAAAATATTGGAAAAATGCTGCGCATTCAGGAGTAATGCCCGAGTGAAAAATCATCAAACTTTGGTAGTAGGTTTTGGTTTCGTACCCCACTAACGAGCCTGGCCGTGCGCAATTTTCAGGGTTTGCTCCACGTGTCTGAAACTTGAATAGGGACCAGTTTCCTTTAGAATGTCCTCGAGGAAAGGATCTCTCCTTGGCAGATTATATTTTGTTTCGTTATATAAATTCTTCAACTCATTGCACTCGGCTCTGCGTGTATTTCTACACTTAATCTTTCAAATTTTAAATCGATGTGAAAATGAGAGGAGTAATCGAAAAATAATGTAATTAGTTTCCCAACATCAGTTAACTGTAGAATTACATTTGATAATACTGTCCATAAAATTCATTAATTTACTTAAATAACGATGTAAGAAATTGTAATTGGTTTTCATTTACGTATTCTATATTTTAATAGATGAAAGTAAACACGTTTATTCTACTTAGTACCAACTTAGAATAAATTTTCAGTCTAGAATTGAGTTAAACACTTGATATCCAAACAGAGAGCAAAATCCACATCTTCTTTGATGCAATTCGAGGTTTTCGTATATTCCTCATTTATGTAATTTACAAATAGAAAATTACACCTATCAGTAGAATTACCCGTATTATAATTAACGTATTGTAATTGTAGTGTATGAGACTTATAATCTGTAAATTAAATGTAATTTGTAATTGAAAAATAAGAGCTTCCTTTTTATTAATCGACAACATTTTTTTTGCTTGGCTCAATGTCACCACTTGGTGAATTTATAGACACTTGGCAAGTAATTTATCATCAACTTTTTAATACACAATCTTTACTTATAGAGACGCGTTTCTGGCTTTCGCCGCTCTTCAGTCTGTTACATAATAAACATATGTATGAGTTTCTATAATACCTAATATTTTTATATGATAATTAAAAAACCTACCAAGACAACCTGAATAACATACATGTGACGATCGAATCCCTCGTTACAGGGTTACATTTATTCTATACGTCTAAGTTATTTTAAATGTTTTCCTCGCAGATAGGTTGTATCTGGTAGGCATTCTGGGAGAGATGTTGCACGTTGCAAACAAACGGGGGAAACAGTCAAGTTAGTATGGAGGGGAAGGTAGGTGGGAAGACGTAGTGCGGAAGGTGCCGGACAGATGTTCACCAGATACAACCTTTCTACGAGGAAAACACCTAAAATGAACTAGATGTATAAAATAAATGTAACCCTGTAACGGGGGATTCGATCGTCACACGTACGTTATCCAGGTTTGTTTTAATTATCATATAATTAGAAAAAACTTACCATTAAAAATATTATGTATTATGAGAAACTGATACATATGTTTATTATGTAACAGACTGAAGATGGGCAAATGCCCGAAACGCGTTTCTATAAGTAAAGGTTATGGATTAAAAAGTTGATGAGAAATTATTTGCCAAGTGTCTATAAATTCAACAAGTGGTGACATTGAGCCAAGCAAAGCAAGAAAAAGAAGACACGGTTTCGACAAAACAAATAAAACGTTTTATTTATTTAATTACATTACATAATAATGCAAATTATACATT
>NW_019384751.1:331585-334120 GCF_000671375.1 Centruroides sculpturatus | reverse complement strand
AAAAAGTTATGTATATATTAGAATAATAAGTCAATGAACTTTACTAAATCTCTAAAAGACATTTTAAACATTTACATAGTTGTCTAAATGGTTGTTCATTGCATCAAATTTTACTACCTCCTTAAATCGATTCTTATATATTTTGATGTTGAACTTGTGAATTTTTCGAAGATTTACTTTTATCTAGTTATTTCTAAGTCAAACTTTTTGTCAAAGACAAACTTTTAAATAAAAATACTTACTTTCTGAAGATGATTTTCTTGTATAAGAGGTTCTTGCAAAAGAAGTTCTCGGCGAGGTATCGAACAAGTCTCTTATACGTAGTATTTATACTATCTCTTGACTCAAAAACAGAGGAAAAAGGCTATTTGAAATTAGCAACTTTGAAAAACAAGTTATATATATGTTACTGTAAATGCTCGAACTATGGTAAATCCTAAGATTTTCCAGTAAAACCTAAGATTTACCAAATCATTGTGGCAAAAGTCCGAAATGTTCTTCGATCATCGTTAATTTCGAACTTTTACCAGCATTTACTCGGTATATCTTAGGTTTTATCTCAGAGACATGGTAAATGTTAAAAAAATAGTCCTTGATCCCGTACCGCACCGCGCTGCTGCCTTCGCTCGCTGCATTCCATCGTTTGACATGTTAAAACGCATACGTTAATTCTAATCTTGTTTGAGATTTCTTTGTCTAAAAGTTATTTATGAATCAAGATGAGTGTGAAACGGAGATTTTATGAAATAATGGACGAGTTCGTTGCAAGCAAGAAAGATAATAACTTTTATCTCAATAGGGATAAATACGTAAAGTGTTTGGAGTAAGTAAAAGCTGCAAAGAACATGAAAAAGAAACAAGCTGTTCATTACAGGCATATAAAGCGTTACGACATTTTGACTATAGGCGGCAAAAAAAAACTAATTGCGCCTATGAAGGAGGATGGAGAAATAAGGTATTACATTTGTTACGAGGACTTATTCAACATTCTCGAAAAAACGCGTGTTGCTGTTTGCCACAGTGGAAGGACACGGATGCTTAAGGAATGTAACCGCAAGTATAAGAATGTAACAGTTGAGGCTACTATGACATATTTGAAGCTATGTCAACGTTGCCAAAAGAAACAGAAGACTTTGAAAAAGGGCATTGTCATCAGACTTATACTTCATAGTGAAATGAGCTCACGCTGTCAGGTTGATCTAATAGATCTACAAACTACCCCAGATGGAAATTATAAATTTATTTTAGTTTACCAAAACCATCTTACCAAATTTGTGATCCTTCATGCGCTTCAAACTAAACGCGCCGTAGAAGTTGCATACCATCTTTTGGATATTTTCACCACTTTTGGAGCGCCGAGCATCCTTCATTCCGATAATGGTCGAGAATTCTCTAACCAAGTTATTGAGAGTTTATGCTCCATGTGGGCGGATGTAAAAATCGTACATGGAAAGGCAAGACATAGCCAAAGTCAAGGATCAGTGGAGCGTGCTAATCAAGACATAGAAAATATGTTTATGTGGACTGAAACCAATCAGTTATCAAAGTGGTCAGAAGGTTAAAGATTCATCCAGGCGATGAAAAATAGAGCATATCATGAGGGAATCAAACGTTTTCCCTACGAAGCAATATTTGGTTGTCCAATAAAAATGGGCCTTGCAGCTTCAGCAATCCCTGGTGATATGGTTAAAGTTATAAGATCTGAAGAAGATTTAGAGAAGTTGTTTCATTTGCATGACAATACGGAACAAAATAATGACATCGAAAATGAAATCGAACAGGACAAGGAAGAAAGCATTGTTGAAAATGAGTCAGAAGGGAATATAGACAATAGCACTGTCAACGATAAAACACAAGAAGATGAAATGATTATTACTGAGATGATGAAGGCGAAGCAAATAACCGATGATTCCAATGTAACGATTCAGAGTGATACCGATTCAGAGACAGAAAACACGATTAAGTCTCAGGAATTCTTGTAACTATAGAGCTAATACCGAAAAAAATAGAATCTGTAGTGAATATAAGAAACAATGCAAAATTGAGTTTGGAGAAACAAGCTGAAAAAATGAAAGCCATGTCTGTTGATAAATATCGAAATATGAAAATTGGCCAAAATGGAAGACTAAAAGTGCCTGAAATTGACAAAATTAAAACCGACCCGAAAAGCATTATTGCAGTTGTAATAGATGTAAAGGACAACGAGTTTTACCAACTAGGTACCAAAATTGGAGTGCTAAAGCAGCTTTATACACAAAGTCAATTTACTTCATGCCCTGAAGACTTTATCAAGATAGAAGTTGTTATAGGTAAAGAAGTGAGTCTTCGAGAAGTTGTCGCAAAATTGTCTTTGACCGGAGGACAAGGTTTCAAGAAGTGCAACTGCTTTAAAAAATGCCTAACGAAGAAGTGCGCTTGCAAGTCATCAGGATTACTTTGTAATTCTAAATGCCATGATAGCTCTCCATGTTGTAACAAGTAAAATCCTTTTTTTTACTTTTATTAAATGACAATGAATACCAAATGATTAGAAAA
>NW_019384751.1:319220-326508 GCF_000671375.1 Centruroides sculpturatus | reverse complement strand
TTTTATATGAATTTCTTTCAGACATTCGAAGTAATTTATTAAGCAGCCTATTTCTTTTAATTTCTGCAAACTTTTTTATGCGGTTTTAAGTTAATTTTAACTCGTTGTTTTGGTTTTATGCGATTTTAGAAAATTACGGAACGTATCCCTACTTTTTCTAGGCAAGTAAAGTCTTTTTTTATGCGAATTTTTTATATGCGCTTTTCTGTAGAACGTATCCACCGCATAAAACGAGACCTTACAGTATTAAGTTTCAGCAGTTGTATAAAGTATTCCCTATAACATTTTTCAGAAAATTTTACAGTAAAGCTTATGAAATTTCTGTAATGTGAATATTTAGTATACCAGAGCCCTTTAGCTGCCACTCGAAATCATCGAGTGACATTTTCACTTCCCAGTACGATGACCCTGGGGGTTCAATTTCGGGAAGCAGTGTAGGTGTTATGTGACGATGTTATGTACAGCGACAATGCGTGATATCGGGACCCGCTCTAGGGGCGGGCAACCCGGGGCACCAGTTTGGCTGTTAGTGTCAGAAAAATATTAATGTGTTAAATACTTAATTAATAGAAAATTTTACGTATCAATTTTTAGTTCTAAAAATTTTTACTTTTAAATTTTACTTTTAAATTTTTGAAGGTCTGAGAAAATTCACATAGAGGCACTTTGGGGCCTATATATTGCGAAGGGTCGCCTGTACGGGCATGGTTCCTTTGACTTTTTTGTTCCAATCGATATGTTCTACAGCTCTGTTAAAGTCGCAATCGCGTCTATCGGTCCAAGAATTGCACTTTAGGGAGTATAAGTGACACGTTTGTACGTACTCAATTAGTCTAGACCTCTAACAACGGGTAAAATTTGTTCTGAAACACAATATAGCTCACGAGCTATACATGGAAAACTAAAGCCCACTGTGGCCAGATGCCGAATGATATTATCTCGGTCGCCACCTATCGCCACTTACATATAGCCAAATTATAGCCGCGACAGTTTGTACTAAAAAATACTTAGCTTATGGAAAGCTCAAAAACTATCGATGAAGAAAAATCACTTGAAGAAATTGTATAAAAAATTTTGATAGGTGAAAAATTAAATTAAATATTAAAATATTGTTATTAATCAAAAATTTGTTCTATCAGATCGTGTTGGTTTGGCCGAACAAACGAACGACTATACAGCTACCTTTTTCGAACATGCGTTCGAATATCGAAATGTTCGAGTTGGGAGTAGTTTCAGTATCAATGTACCACGGTATTTTTAGTACTATTCAATTAATATTTTTTACTAAAGGAGTGAAATTTGTCTTGCATGAAAGTAACACAAGAATTAAATAATACTTAATTAAGAACAGATAATATAATTTTCGGTTACATCTTTTATCAAAAACTACAGAACGGAAAAACTCGATGAATGCAGACACTTTGTATCTTCTAACAATTAAAGAATAAATACAATCTTTTATTGAATTGTAAGATGTTGCGAACTAAATCTAATGCCAAAGACATGGTATTTAATAAGTTGTAACAGACTTAAAACCTTCTCAGAAAACTTGAAAATGTCGGCATTGACACTTGGAAGTTTTTTCTCTACAACACGATATTTAAAGTTGTCAAATTATATACACAATTAAGTATTAAAACTTATACGAACTCAAACATCAAAAAACAATTTCTGCGTTTTGAATAATTGCCAACTGACACGCAAACACTCTGCTATACAAACTAAATATTATTCGTGCGTGTGTATTATGAACAAGAGAAACAAATAAATACAACTGAATCGTGCAATTTATTTATTTGATACTTTCAAATAAATAAATTGAAATTCGTAAATAGTAAATGGATGGTGACTTGCACGATTCAATTAGGTTATAAACTTTATAATCTTGATCTTATCCTTTAAAATCATCTCTTCAGCACGTGCTAGTATACATAAAACAAGAACTATTCATAGTGACATCGCCACAATGCCGGATTGCAATTTTTGTAAATACTTTTAATAACTTTTTAGTTTATAATATATGCTCTCCGCTGCCTCAAATTAGTAGCGTTTTGCCCCTGTACATTATACTTTTCTGTTAGCAATAGAGTCACAGCGATCATTTATATAATATATTATTATAATGTGTGAAGCTGTTGTAACACAGAGAATAATGTAAGGGCATACAAAGTAACACCTGATATAACTAGTTCAAGAAGCAATCAATTAACCGTTAGTTCAGTTACAGGAAGGGTTCTTAAACTTCTCCATTAGAGACACCAGATGAAATTTTATAATGACCTCTCGCACGCTTATGAAAAACCACTCACATATTCTTATTAGAAAAAGTGCTATTGTATTGGATGTTTGTTAGAGATTAAGGTAAAAAAATTCAGTTTGTGCCAATTCAAAAATATATAAAACAATAAATTCGCATTTTAGGTTAAGAAAAAATTTCACAGAATTATGACTACAAATTTAATATTTATACATTTATTTTTGTAAATAAGTTCAGTTTTTAATGAGAAATGTGAAGAGTACTAAGGTACTAGGTTACAGTTTCACCAAACAACGTTCTGTTTATCTATTATAAAATATAATTTTTGATATTTATTACTTATCGATATTCGCTTATTTATTTGTATTATACACATAAATAAACTTTAGGGAGAGTTACCAACTAGCCCAACATCAAATTTCCATTGAATTTTATTAGGCATTTATCATAAGAATTATGCATAAACATCAAACAAATAAATTATTGAATATGCAAATAGAAGTAAATTTAAAATATTAGAATATACAGAGTAAACCAAANTATATCAATAAACATTCAATATGGTTAGTAAAAAATATTTATCGATGAAATCTTTTCGTTATTTTCTTATTAAATATAAAATAATACTAATCCTAATTTTTATTTATATAAAATTACAGAATGCGATTCTAATAGATTTTGAAGCATTTCAAGTGAAAGAGCATGAAATTATTTACCGACAGTTGGCCATAAAAGCATTACACAGTATTATAGAAGTTGTAATAGACATTTATATAGATTCTGTTAAAAAGTATCAATTATAGGCGAAAGATCAATGGCAAGTCAATTTTACTAGCAAATAAATTCACGGATTAAATTTTTTAGATGAAAAACATCGGATATAACTGGTTGGAAATAAACATAGTAATCTACAAAAAGTTATTAAATCATTTCACAATGTATAACGAATTATTTTTATTTAAAGGTAAATAGATAGGAAAAAGAAATCTTTTTTAAAAAACTGTAACTACAGTTATTTACACATCAAACTTCTTCTGTGTCAAACATCAGATATTTAAAAAATTGTTATTGCCACAAATATTATAAAAAAAGCATTGTTCTCGTTGCAATATTTAATAAATAAATAACAAATATAATTTAAATAATTATTATATTGAACTATTTCCCCTATTCTACTTTGTCTTATTGTTAAAATATTATTTTAAGTTGTCGTGTTTTAATTTCCTCGGATATTAAAAAAAATTGTAAAAATTATTATTGCAGATTAATTTTATATGAAGCAATGAACTGAACTAAAAAGTTTTCTAAATACTAAAATTATCATTCCTCATCATTTGTTTTTGTACTAAAATTATTATTCCTAATCATTTGATCTGAAATTATTATATCTGCAATAATTATTGTTTCAAAATATTTTATGAAAACTAAAAAATTAAATGACATCAGAACTGTTCTAAATACTAAAATTATTATTTTTGATCATTTGATCTGAAATTATTATATCTGCAATGATTATTGTTTCAAAATATTTTATGAAAACTANCGTATCTGAAAGTGAGTAGAAGTTTATGAAGATTTCTCTCGTTGTTACAATTTGCAATTTTTTAAAACTTATTTCTACTCTCAAAATTATCGAAATTTCTTTTGCTTTTTGTAGTAGTAAACTACGAGAAATAGATTTTTGGTTAGTACTGAAATGTTTTAGACAGTAAGACTTATAATGTACTCAAGTAATATTACGCTGCGATTATTCCGGAACGAGGCACACTTGTTTAAGCAATTTCTATGTGAACATCGAAAAGCCGATGATAAAGAATAAATCTGTTGTTGCGTCAGACTTTTCAACAATTCTTATTCGTAATGGCGGCCGCTCTGGGCAATCCACGCGTGTACTAGATGGTTTTACTACTTAAACATAAAAAAAAACCCCACTATTCTTTAGGTAGAGTACGTACAGTATATGTAGTTCAATTTAGAATTTAGAACGTTAGAGTTAGAAATTGCTTTCATTCTCTAATGCAAAAAGAACACCCTTAAAGCACAGACCTATTTAAAATGACAAAGTTCTTTTCACTGTAAAAATAAATGTTTAGAAACTGATATCTGCTAAACGGCATCCGAATGACTAAAGGAAACCTATGTAATTTCACAGAAAAGGATGTATTTTAACATATACAAACTTTTTACGACATAAAGAATGACGTATTTAAGAATATAGCAGTGAGAGGCCGGACTTGACAGGAAAATTTTATTAAAAAGTTTTGTTCGAAAAAAGATCACTACGCATATGATTATATCCTTTCTCACGTCGAATGTGCCAGTTGGAATCAAATGCAAAAATAGTCATTAAAAGTGAAGGACGATTTTACCAAAACAAGACAAGANTTTGTCGTGAAAAATAATTTTACGTATTTTAAAAAGGACAAAGTTGGATTTATTTAGATTATTTAAACATTAAGTTTTCTGTACGGGCAGGGAGTATTTTTATATCGTGTTTACTTACTTTCACTGAAAAGCCTATGATTATAAGTAATAAATCACGAAGTTTGGGTATTGGGTATTAAAGAAATTGACTGTTATATTTGATGGCGGTTAAAAGTTCGTCGGTGTGAGGAGATAAACGGATGTAATATATCGTATCTGAAAGTGAGTAGAAGTTTATGAAGATTTCTCTCGTTGTTACAATTTGCAATTTTTTAAAACTTATTTCTACTCTCAAAATTATCGAAATTTCTTTTGCTTTTTGTAGTAGTAAACTACGAGAAATAGATTTTTGGTTAGTACTGAAATGTTTTAGACAGTAAGACTTATAATGTACTCAAGTAATATTACGCTGCGATTATTCCGGAACGAGGCACACTTGTTTAAGCAATTTCTATGTGAACATCGAAAAGCCGATGATAAAGAATAAATCTGTTGTTGCGTCAGACTTTTCAACAATTCTTATTCGTAATGGCGGCCGCTCTGGGCAATCCACTTGTGTACTAGATGGTTTTACTACTTAAACATAAAAAAACCCCACTATTCTTTAGGTAGAGTACGTACAGTATATGTAGTTCAATTTACAATTTAGAACGTTAGAGTTAGAAATTGTCTTCATTCTCTAATGGAAAGAGCACCCTTAAAGCACAGACCTATTTAAAATGACAAAGTTCTTTTCTCCGTAAAAATAAATGTTTAGAAACTGATATCTGCTAAACGGCATCCGAATGACAATAGGAAACCTATATAATTTCACAGAAAAGGGTGTATTTTAACATATACAAACTTTTTACGACATAAAGAATGACCTATTTAAGAATACAGCAGTGAGAGGCCGGACTTGACACGAAAATTTTATTAAAAAGTTTTGTTCGAAAAAAGATCACTACGCATATGATTATATCCTTTCTCACGGACTTGCTTCCTTGTCTGGGGTGACACATCGAATGTGCCAGTTGGAATCAAATGCAAAAATAGTCATTAAAAGTGAAGGACGATTTTACCAAAACAAGACAAGAGTTGTGAGGGGGAGGAACCCAAATAAAGGAGAAGTTCCGATGACGCGACAGGGAGTTTGCCGGAGAACAGAGTTCGTCTGTTCTCAAAGGTTGGTCGTGTGTGTATACTCCAATACACTTCGACGCCAATGCTTTTCCAATAGCCAGTGAGTAGAAGTTTAATCAGCGATAGCCGATGACCCCAAGTACCCACCAATGACCTGTCTCCACCGAAAAAAAAAACCCAAATCAAAAGAGCGATTTTCATAATACCAGGCGCGAACATTTGTAAACTCTCTCTCGCTTAAGCGTATGTGTAACTAATTTATATAATCAATTAACGGGAATTATCTTATGTAATCGAATTGTGAAGTGCACTTCTTTAGCCCAATTGGTCTCCATCCCCAGTCCAACTGTCCACAGATGCGGATGCTCGCGCGTAAATGAGAACGTAACGGACTCTGTGTCTACCTAGAAGACACAGTGGTGTCAGTCCTGACCGATTTGTCAATACGGTCTTCGCCGACGCGATATCGACCCTTCAGTCCCGTGGTGCCAAAGCATAGGGAGACCCTTCGGCATTGTCATACAGCATAGGTACGTCGAGACTATCTGTAAGCAAAGCGATGTAATTAACAAAGGGTTTTTGTGGTATATTTGGATTAATTGTATTATTTAACTTCCGAGATCAACAGTAACATACAAACACAAAAGATAAGGGTACTCAGCGATACTTTGTTCAAAAGCATCGCACAACTTACCTACTTAAAACAAAATAATCGAATTAAAACCTGTAACAAATTTATAGGGTTTCGACAATAATTACACAATTAATAGATTTATTAATATAATTCAAATGTACAGTACGTACNATCGACCCTTCAGTCCCGTGGTGCCAAAGCATAGGGAGACCCTTCGGCATTGTCATACAGCATACGTACGTCGAGACTATCTGTAAGCAAAGCGATGTAATTAACAAAGGGTTTTTGTGGTATATTTGGATTAATTGTATTATTTAACTTCCGAGATCAACAGTAACATACAAACAACAAAAAATATGGGTACTCAGCGATACTTTGTTCAAAAGCATCGCACAACTTACCTACTTAAAACAAAATAATCGAATTAAAACCTGTAACAAATTTATAGGGTTTCGACAATAATTACACAATTAATAGATTTATTAATATAATTCAAATGTACAGTACGTACTTCTATTTTCGGAATCCATGCCAAAAATCAGTGAGAAGGGACAAGAAAAAGAAATACGCAATTATACCAACCAGGTTTGACCCGATCGACAGAGGTGTAGTATATATTAATACGTGATAGTAGGAACGTGAGACATTATGAAACCCTTAGTAAAACCAATTAGGTTTTTCATAGAAAATACACATGTTCTAAATAGGTCTAATTAGTGTATACAGAAAGAAAGCGATTAAGTAAGTAAAAATTTCGCTTTAAAATATTTTAATAAAAGGTTTTGTTTTTACGTACCTATTACTATAATTTATCAATTCCCGTAAATTTATAATATATATATGAATATATG
>NW_019384751.1:293509-317627 GCF_000671375.1 Centruroides sculpturatus | reverse complement strand
AATGTGTGAAGCTGTTGTAACACAGAGTCACTGAGAATAATGTAAGGGCATACAAAGTAACACGCGATATAACTAGTTCAAGAAGCAATCAATTAACCGTTAGTTCAGTTATAGAAATGGTTCTTAAACTTTTCCATTAGAGACACCAGATTAAATGTTATAATGACCTCTCGCACGCTTATGAAAAACCACTCACATATTTTTATTAAAAAAAGTGCTATTGTTTTGGGTGTTTCTTAGCAATTAAGGCAATGAAATTCAGTTTGTGCCAATTCAAGAATATATAAAACAATAAATTCGCATTTTAGGTTAAGAAAAAATTTCATAGAATTATGACTAAAAATTTAATATTTATACATTTATTCTTCTAAATGAGTTCAGTTTTTAATGACAAATGTGAAAAGTACTAAGGTACTAGGTTACAGTTTCACCAAACAATGTTCTGTTTATCTATTATAAAATATAATTTTTGATATTTATTACTTATCGATATTCGCTTATTTATTTGTATTATACACATAAATAAACTTTAGGGAGAGTTACCAACTAGCCCAACATCAAATTTCCATTGAATTTTATTAGGCATTTATCATAAAAATTATGCATAAACATCAAACAAATAAATTATCGAATATGCAAATAGAAGTAAATTTAAAATATTAGAAAATACAGAGTAAACCAAATATTAAATACAACAATAATAATAACAGCGGAGAAACATACAAGATGAAACTGGACAAATTTCTACTGTTATGTTCTTTTCCTATTGTCTGGACCGAAAGTAAGTAAATTGTTGTAAACATTTTAAAAAAATAATTTATTAAAACGCAGTTTAAATAAAAATATTATTAAAAGTGTCAGGTAAATTTTAAGTTGGAAATTTGTTATCATTTAATTTAATCTCTTTATATGTCATTGAATATATAATATAATTGCGAACAGTAACAATTACTCCTTTAGATAATAATATTTAAAATATGTAGTGCAATTTTCAATATAGTTTATAGATAAATATACACACATTGTTGAATTTTCCATCAAACAATTTAATAATTATATAGAGAGGGGATAGACGTTAATCGATGGGTCCAATAGGACTTTCAGCACTAAAAAGCCTGGAAGGAAAGAAATTTATATTTGAATAAGGAAATAATTGTCATATTTTGTGTAGAATACACAATATGGAGTTAAACATTTTGAGTAAATTGTGGATGTTGAGTAGTTTAATATTTGTTTAACTCTTGTTGGGTTCTCGGTGATGTCGATCTGACATCCATATCCTAAGGAAAAGATCTGTATATAAGATATTTAATATTTTGTGTTTTTCTTCGGTTATTTTAATTAAAAAACTGGCTTCCGGTATATAAATAATTGTGAAAGAAAACAAATATCTATATTAAAAACACTAATAGTAATTTTTCCTCTTCTTTTATACACTAAAATGATTACATTATTTACCTTAAATAGAAGATATAAGGTAAAGTTTTTCACGTATAACTTCTGAATTCTTCGTTTAATTTCGAATCTGTTTAAATCTTTGGATTCAGAATAAAAATCATTATAATGTTTTTTCAAAAAATCGTATAAATATTTAAAATTTTTCATTTGACATTGCATGAAAAATAACACCGCTTTTCTTCATTTTAGAATCTATAGACACAAGACCTGTTTGGAAGATTGCAGTATCACACGTAAGTAATTTGTCGTGAAAAATAATTTTACGTATTTTAAAAAGGACAAAGTTGGATTTATTTAGATTATTTAAACATTAAGTTTTCTGTACGGGCAGGGAGTATTTTTATATCGTGTTTACTTACTTTCACTGAAAAGCCTATGATTATAAGTAATAAATCACGAAGTTTGGGTATTGAGTATTAAAGAAATTGACTGTTATATTTGATGGCGGTTAAAAGTTCGTCGGTGTGAGGAGATAAACGGATGTAATATATCGTATCTGAAAGTGAGTAGAAGTTTATGAAGATTTCTCTCGTTGTTACAATTTGCAATTTTTTAAAACTTATTTCTACTCTCAAAATTATCGAAATTTCTTTTGCTTTTTGTAGTAGTAAACTACGAGAAATAGATTTTTGGTTAGTACTGAAATGTTTTAGACAGTAAGACTTATAATGTACTCAAGTAATATTACGCTGCGATTATTCCGGAACGAGGCACACTTGTTTAAGCAATTTCTATGTGAACATCGAAAAGCCGATGATAAAGAATAAATCTGTTGTTGCGTCAGACTTTTCAACAATTCTTATTCGTAATGGCGGCCGCTCTGGGCAATCCACGCGTGTACTAGATGGTTTTACTACTTAAACATAAAAAAAAACCCCACTATTCTTTAGGTAGAGTACGTACAGTATATGTAGTTCAATTTAGAATTTAGAACGTTAGAGTTAGAAATTGCTTTCATTCTCTAATGCAAAAAGAACACCCTTAAAGCACAGACCTATTTAAAATGACAAAGTTCTTTTCACTGTAAAAATAAATGTTTAGAAACTGATATCTGCTAAACGGCATCCGAATGACTAAAGGAAACCTATGTAATTTCACAGAAAAGGATGTATTTTAACATATACAAACTTTTTACGACATAAAGAATGACGTATTTAAGAATATAGCAGTGAGAGGCCGGACTTGACAGGAAAATTTTATTAAAAAGTTTTGTTCGAAAAAAGATCACTACGCATATGATTATATCCTTTCTCACGTCGAATGTGCCAGTTGGAATCAAATGCAAAAATAGTCATTAAAAGTGAAGGACGATTTTACCAAAACAAGACAAGAATTGTGAGGGGGAGGAACCCAAATAAAGGAGAAGTTCCGATGATGCGACAAGGAGTTTGCTGGAGAAGAGAGTTCGTCTGTCCTCAAAGGTTGGTTGTGCGTGTATACTCGGATACACTTCGACGCCAATGCTTTTCCAATAGCCAGTGAGTAGAAGTTTAGGAGACAGGTCATTGGTGGGTACTTGGGGTAATCGGCGATAGCCGATTACCCCAAGTACCCACCAATGACCTGTCTCCACCGAAAAAAAAAACCCCAAATCAAAAGAGCGATTTTCATAATACCACGCGCGAACATTTGTAAACTCTCTCTCGCTTAAGCATATGTTAATTTATATAATCAATAAACGGGAATTATCTTATGTAATCGAATTGTAAAGTGCACTTCTTTAGCCCAATTGGTCTCCATCCCCAGTCCAACCGCCCACAGACGCGGATGCTCGCGCGTAAATGAGAACGTAACGGACTCTGTGTCTACCTAGAAGACACAGTGGTGTCAGTCCTGACCGATTTGTCAATACGGTCTTCGCCGACGCGATATCGACCCTTCAGTCCCGTGGTGCCAAAGCATAGGGAGACCCTTCGGCATTGTCATACAGCATACGTACGTCGAGACTATCTGTAAGCAAAGCGATGTAATTAACAAAGGGTTTTTGTGGTATATTTGGATTAATTGTATTATTTAACTTCCGAGATCAACAGTAACATACAAACAACAAAAAATATGGGTACTCAGCGATACTTTGTTCAAAAGCATCGCACAACTTACCTACTTAAAACAAAATAATCGAATTAAAACCTGTAACAAATTTATAGGGTTTCGACAATAATTACACAATTAATAGATTTATTAATATAATTCAAATGTACAGTACGTACTTCTATTTTCGGAATCCATGCCAAAAATCAGTGAGAAGGGACAAGAAAAAGAAATACGCAATTATACCAACCAGGTTTGACCCGATCGACAGAGGTGTAGTATATATTAATACGTGATAGTAGGAACGTGAGACATTATGAAACCCTTAGTAAAACCAATTAGGTTTTTCATAGAAAATACACATGTTCTAAATAGGTCTAATTAGTGTATACAGAAAGAAAGCGATTAAGTAAGTAAAAATTTCGCTTTAAAATATTTTAATAAAAGGTTTTGTTTTTACGTACCTATTACTATAATTTATCAATTTCCATAAATTTATAATAATATATAAATAATATTATTTTATATGTCTTAATCGTTATTTTTTTCTTTGCAGTTTACAATGGAAATGAATTTGAGTTGTGAAGAAAATTACTTCGGTAATTCCAAACAAACGTCGGAAATTTTTTATAAGGCCCTGAAATTTAGGTAAAATATTTTTATAAAAACCTTAGGCCTCAGCTCTTATTAAATTTATTAATTATAATTAAATTTAATAAGAGAAAGGGCGTAATGTCTTCGTCTACAGACAAATTATTTCGTAATTAAATCTAAAATTGCGAAGCGTTTCTTTCATTGTACAATTCTTCGTTATATTGATCACGAAACAGTTTTATTTTATATTATTGTTATTACAGTAAAATATCGATTTAACGCACCTTTATTTGGCAAACAATGGATTTATCGGACAGAATTTTCGTATGTCATATCTGAAAATTAAATTAATTAACACCCCATTTAACCTTAAATGTATTCTATATGAACTTTAATTAAATTAACGGGCTGTTTTTATTTTCTCATATCCAAGAGTCACCACTGTTAGCTTTACGTCAAAACACCAGTGTCTCTATATAAGTCCCATTAAAAAACAATTAATTGTTAATCATGCGTCTTTAAAATTGCGATAAAATTTTTTCGCGCGGGAAAAAAATTTTGAAAAAATTTGGAAACTTAAAAAACATCCAAAATAAATTTTTTTCAGAAACGCCTTAAGGACCGGTTTTTTGTAACGCTATGGACCCCGCTCGAAACATCCTCGAGCGTGGGTACGAAGGTGTTTTTTAAAAAAAAAACAATTTTTTAAAATAACTTGTTAAAAAGTTAAAACAATTCAAAGGTTAAGACAGAAGATAGCCGTTGTTCTTTTAAAGTATAACTGCATATTATCAGAGAGAAAACTACTAACGTTTACGTTTCAATGCATTTTGGGTGCCAATTTTTTTTACTCGCACCCCTCTTCGGGTAATACATAACTAAATTAGGGAAAACATACAGATGTTACACAAATTACAACATTGAAATGATTTACATTATAACGAAATGACTTCTTTCGCTGAAAAATACAGCGCCCATCTTTATCGATATCCTACCTTCGAGGCATTGTTCTAACAGTCTTTTGTCCGTTTTCGCGCTATTTTGTTTTCACTACGTCTATCCAATGGGATGCAGATAGATGACGCGAGGACGGATGTGGTAAGGGCAAAATAGCGCGAAAATGGACAAAAGACTGTTAGAACAATGCCTCGAAGGTAAGATATCAATAAAGTTGGGCGTTGTATTTTTCAGCGAAAGAGGTCAGTTTGTTATAATGCAGGGGTGGCCAAGCTTTTTGATAGTCCGAGCCATTTTTCAAAATTTAAAATTTTTCGCGAGCCGCAATTAAATACGTATTAAAAAGGTATGCAAAAAATTCCAGAATTATATCCGTAGCAAGAGTCATACAAATTGTTTCTTCCAGAGCACAACGTCAGCTGTCCATTGCAATGACAGTTTACAAATTCAAAATCGGTCTGGAGTCGGTCGATAATGGACGATTACGCCACTGTTTATGTTCGTTCGCGCAGTTTTTGATGAGTCATATCATTCTTAACTTGGACGGAAATGAAATTTGTTACAACGTTGCACTTAGTCTTTCATATTTTTTGTTAGTAATTTAAAAGACATTTTGAAACACATACGGAACGATAATAATTTTTTAAAATATAATAACACAAAAATGAAAAGGGAACTCCGGTACATTTATCGAGAGCCACAAAAAATCATTCAAAGAGCCGCATGCGGCTCGCGAGCCGCAGGTTGGCCACCCCTGTTATAATGTAAATCATTTTAATGTTGTAATTTGTGTAACATCTGTATGTTTTCCCTGATTTAGTTATATATTACCCAAAGAGAGGTGCGAGTAAAAAAAATTGGCACCCAAAATGCATTGTAATATAATAAAGGCTAACGTTTGTAAATCTTAATAGTTTTCTCTCTGATAAAATGCGATTATAGTTAAAAAAAACAACGGTTATCTTCTGTCTGAAAATTTGAAGTGTTTTACTATTTGAAGAAGTTTCTTAAAAATTGTTTTTTTAAACGTAAAAAAACCGAACCATACATCTAAATATATAAAATTACTTGTGCAAGTAACAGCTAGTATATAAATAATATTTATTTACTAGCTGTTACCCGCGACATCGCCGGCAAAAGTTTTGCAAGCAAATCCCATTCATATTCAGTATTTCAACAACCATAGTAATTGTTATATAACACCTACCGCTGAGAATAATCAGAATTTGAGAATTGCCGAGAATCAAACAAACTGTTTTCAATTCGATCAATTTTCTGGAACGTTTACAAATCGTTCTATAATCGAACCGATACGCAATAGAAATTCGAATTTAAAACAGTTCAAGCATTTGGTTAAAAATCGAAATATATGAAAATATTTATAATAATATCTGAAATGTTATCAATTTAATACACCTAAGTAGGCCTACTCAATGAAGACTAAACGTAATTGAAAACGAAAAATCGCGTATAAAATATAACAGTAGAAGCAGTTCTTCTGGCTAAGCCTTAATGCTCTTCCTCTCTCCCCTCCGCACGGGGATTTCGAAAAATCCCTTCTTAGTGTGAATTTGCATGACATACCCTAAATGTGTACCAAATTCCACCTCTTTAGGGTTAACAGTTTGCTCTGGGCGATGCTGAATCAGTAACTCAGTCATTCAGTCAGTCAGCACAAGTAATTTTATATATTAGGTTTATACAAAATTTTTAGTTATTTATTTCGAATTAAATGGTATAGTTTTTAAGCAACAATACATATAAAAACGTTTGTGTGAAATTAAACTTCTCGTTCATATTTAATTTTAATTACACAAACGTATCTATGTAAGAGAAAAGGATGAAGTAAATAAGTTGTCAATTATTTTACTTAACGAACTTTCTTATTGTGAGACCCGAAAGGCCCTGGGTCTAATTTAATAATTTTTATTAATAATAGTAAAATATCGACACAAAATATTACTTCATTTTTGTGGAAAACTAGTGTTTTGGACGTGGGAAAAAACCAGAAAACAGATGCTACTTCCTTTCACAGAAGAGAACATCCTCTGACTTTCCCTTATCTGGTTAAAAATCTCACTCAGATGGGAAATGGTTACCCCTCATTCGTTCCCCTTTCGTCCGGTCTCATGAAAGAGTTACTGGCAGATGATTGGTCGTAATTCAGGAGATATAAGGGAAATTAGTCCAAATTCGGAAAGTTCTTCGACCGACCCGAAGCGTCAAAACTCCACACAGTTTTCCTCCTGATGACCAACGCCCTTAAACGAGTCACATATGCTAAGTCCCGAGTCTACACGTAGAAGTGATACTTTTATATTTGTGCACATATCGATCTTCCATGTTAAGAAGTAAATGAACTTTATCTATAAGGTGTCTTTACATACAGAGAAGAAGACGAACGACAACTAGAACAGGTTGTATGTTTTATAACGATTTTGTGAGCTCTCTCTCTCGATCGCGCATCGGTATAGAATAAGTCTTAGACTATATCATGTAGCGAAATAGTCGTTTTTATTATCCCTCGTTCATTGATATTTGTATTCGTTGTTTTTGAATTATTAAATTTACTCTTGTTAAATTTCCTTAATGTCTCTTACATTGATTCCGAAACAGATCTCATACACGTGTCAATCCGCGTATAATAAGATTGATTAACTGGTGTCAAGGAATCCTGACGAGCATCTGAACGTCGCCGTTCGGATCAATTTTGATAACGCTCTCCTATTAAAGTTAGAGAACTGGTCCTACCGACTAGTGCCCGTAAGTGGCGTAGATTGAGATCTACGTCCTTGGCTACTCTCACATTATATGTTATGTTAGATTTACTTACAAAAATTTGCTTTGTTTTAATAATAATTGGACTGCAATTTGAAAAAATTGTTGACCTATAAATTCCCATTGTCGTCAGACTGTCTATCCGCTTAATCGCGGGATTGGAGTTATGTAGATAAAAGTCGAAACTAGATTGGGAAGTCTTAGGAGTGGGAGACCCCGATTAACTATATAGGAACTTTCGATGAAAACCGAAAGTTACGTTATTTTTATTCAAAAATTCTATCTGGAAAGGTGTTAGATAGATGACCGGCACGACTTTATTGTTATCGGAAAAATATAACATACAGGGGCAATTCACTAGTAATTTGAGGTGGAAAGCATATATTTTAAATTAAATTAAAAATTGCAGTTTGGCATTGTGACGATGTCACAATAAATAATTGCTCATTCTCACTTAAAATCTTCTTACAAGTATTAACATTAGATGTAGTTTACGTGTTAAAGTATTACAACTAAACTTTCAGTTTGTTTTCAGTTCCACAGGTGTTAGATAATTTTAAAATTATTCCCCAAAATATAAAATTTATAGAGAAAACCTTTCACTGTAATTTAATTTTGTGGATTTTATTCGATTAATTTAATTGGTGTTTTTACTGAAATTTAATTATTGATTACAAATTGTTTAATTTCATGTTTTCGTTAATAATTCGTGAAAAAACAGATTTTATACTGGAATTATTTTTTTACCAGATGTGAAATGCCAACATTTCCAGTTCCTCTTGCATTTTTAAAATCACTTATTAAAGGAGGTNTTGTGAATTTTATTCAATTAATTTAATTGGTGTTTTTTGCTGAAATTTAATTATTGATTACAAATTGTTTAATTTCATGTTTTCGTTAATAATTCGTGAAAAAACAGATTTTATACTGAAATTATTTTTTACCAGATGTGGAAAGCCAACATTTCCAGTTCCTCTTGCAGTTTTTAAATTACTTATTAAAGGAGGTAAAGATTTTCAGATTTTCCAAGTGAAGTCAAAGGTATTTTTTTCATTTTTTCATTTAACAGATGTTTTTAGTTTCTTTTATATAAACTTTATCAGAGGGCATTCAAAGAACAAGAGGAAAAAAATCTATTTAAATCCTTTATTTCTCTCTGTTTACACGGAACATCTTACTCACGACTGTTATGAGATAGATTATGCTCGTTAATATGAATGTAGTTTTGAGGATGAGCCACGATATATTTTGCTCAAACCATAAATAAAAGCAACTTGAGTTTCAATTTAAGTTAGCTTTTCGTGAAGTAACCTTTACGCCTTGAACTATCACATGTTTAGCAAAGTTTGTTCACGTCTGTCATCGATATTAAGTCTAGTACTGCATTTAAATGAAGTTTATACACAGTATACACAATTGTAATGTAGTATAGGCTATGAAATTTACGTTTGATTTGATTTCACTGACGTTGCGGTAACGATTCATTTTCATTTCAAAATCATAAATATAGAGATTTAGAGTAACAAAGGATTCTGTAATTAATGTTTAGAGAAACATTTCCTTATTAGAAAGAAAATGTATTTTAATTAAAGTTCACTTGTTAGATGTTAAAATTTTACTTATTAATCGTACGATAAATGTATTTATATTAGTTTTAGGTCTGATACATATAGAAATAAATACGCAAATCAAATTTAAATTTTACGGGGGAATTTTATTTTTAATCTGTCAATGATACTTACAAACTATTAGTTATATATATTCTATCACAGCTATGCAAGTAATCCTGAAATATTCTGTCGATTTGAATTTAGTTTATGAAAAATAGTTTTTATGTAATTTTTATTAAATATTTAGGTAAGATTTTAAGCGGTAAAATCGAAAAAATAACCAATAAAATTATTTATACCATTGAATAGATTGTCTTTAGAAAAGAAAATGAATTGAAATAGTTGTAGGGGTGATAAATTTTATTTTGGATATCGCCTGTCGTGAAGGGAAGATCCTGAAACGGGAGATCTGGTTCCCTGTACCAATATAAAATTTTAAAAATATGCAAATAGCGAGGTGTCATAAAATGCTATACTTATACAGTCTTCAGGGCCATGCCATATCGCTGGAAACATCTGACAATATTGCTATCATGTAATTTGTAAAAATGCCAAATAACATCCCACATTTGACACCTGCAATATGAAAAAATCGAATTGCATTTAATTTCCATTGTACATAACATATAAATTACGTGTTCATTGCAATATTTAACAATAAACACTATGTAGTTACTTGTGAAGGGGTAAAAAAATACAACAATTAATATAATTGTCTCAATGGAAGATGTGATAAAACTCGGAATTTTTATTTTATTTTACTGATTTACTTGATATTTATCATTTTATAAAATACAGAAACTAATATACATCACCGAATTTCCGGCACCATTCGTTTCAAAGCCTTGTCAGATTAATTATTTTCTGAACCATCTGTGACCACATGTAATAATAATTGATCAACACACCTTCAACTTACAAATTAGACACTTCCCACGTGTCAAAAATTATATCGTGGGCTACTACAAACTTAATGTAAATAATTACGCAAATGAAATAAAGGTTCAGCAGTAGTATAGGATTGACTGCCTCTGGAATAATTTTGTAAAAGTTTATAACTTTTATTCCAGAATCTATCACCTCTTTGAAAAAAAGACATCGAGCAGGGACAAAAATTCGATAGTTTCTGGAATAATTTCAATTTTGATCGAAGGTTTCTGGGATATTTTCTGTTCCAATATCTCTCACGTACCCCAAAACCACACTCTTTTTCGATGCCCCTTCGGACATACTTTTTCGCATGATTTGAGCGAGAGTTTCTGGGATAAGAACTTAGTCACGTCGGTTATTTAAATTTATATATATATATTTAAACTAATATTTATTTAAATTTTATATTTTAATATATAACAGATTATTTTCTGGTTGATGCCATCTGTCGACTAAATTATTATTATTATTATTATTTAGATAGTAAAAAAATACGAATAGTCTGTACCCAAAAACTTATCTGTCACGAATTGAAACGTGCTACTCGTTATTTTACGTTTCATTGATTCTTTTACGCTATATATACACGGTGTGTGTTTTGTTTAAATAAACGACAACAACGATACTCTCCCTCTCTCTTATTGGAATAAAAAATGAACATTTGTATCAATTCAGAAATAACTTCTAAAGTTTATTAATCTGAAATTATACAAAGAAAACATATATAAGTGTTTAAATTTATTAATTACATTTAAAAAATAAAGACTATGTATTTAATTAATATTATGTTTAAATTATTTAGACAAAAAGATTAAAAAATTATTTCTTTTTATATACTTTTACTAAAACATAGATAAGGATACCACCTACAAATTTGGTTGATAATTGCTTCTGATTACCAATGATGGTATCTATACCAATGATTACGTTTATGCTTACTTTTATAAATTTTTCAGATAAATATTGATATTTTGAAATAATATCTCAATTTACATCGTTTTCAAGTTCTCTAATAATCTCTTTATGCGATCGTTGATATATACAAACAAGTTTCATATTGAGTAAATGTTTAATGATCGGAGGAGTTTTGTGATTTAGTTGATTTTTCTGCTAATTTGATGCAAGGGAATTTTTGCAAGGGAATTGTAAAGGAAAGAGGAGACGTAGGGAATTAACAATTTTTCACTGAGTGGAAATAAAAACCAGTCCATATGTAGGCGGGTAATATATCTGCATTGTATTCTTCCATTTTTTCTAATAACATAACTTTGAATTTGCGAGGTAGTTTTATTGTGTTTTCACGGATGCGCATTAGTGTTTTTGTTACGTTTAATACACAATGATCTGGGTTTTAAACATTATTTTTACATCATGCCACGTAAACTACTAGCTGCTATCGATATTATAAACTGTTTAGAAATATTTTCAATAATAGTTTTTATAGTTTTATTTAAGTATATTAGGTTTTAAGAAAATTGATGTAAAAATACTTGCGAATATTCTTTATATTTAGATAGAAACTTTTATTTATATAAATGTACAAATGCAGGATGAGATGTATATGATATTCGAAAATTCACGACTGAAGAACTACCTTATAAATATATCGGTGTTCAGTTGTTAAAGAAGGAATTTAACTTACTCTGTACGAAATGAGTTTAAAACATCCATCGAGTTGTATTGTAGTGGGTCTGTCTCAATCTGGAAAGATTTCTTTAGTTCGGAAAATGCTGCGTAAAAATATCTATAAAAAATTGTTAAAAAGAGTCACGTAGTGTTATTCAATGTTTCAACCATGGATCGTGTAAGAGAAAAATATTCGTTATAAATGTAGTATTCCTGAAATTATTGAAACTTTGAATTTAATAATTATGGACGATTTACTGCATTCTGTAACAGAAAAAATTGCTGCATTATTTACTGTTCAATTTCATCATTAAAATATAAGTGTTATATTGATAATGCAAACTTTATTTCTTCGTAATAAAGTAATGAGAGATATAAGTTTAAATACTCGTTATTTGATATTATTTAAGAATAAAAGACACGAAAGTCAAATCAACTGTTTTGCTCTCCAAGCGTTTATCAGTAAGACAAACAACTTTAAAGATGCATATTTAATTAATTAATTAATTATACCGCGACATCAAAACTGTATAGATGTTTATTAGTAGATTTCTACCTGTCTACAGATTTCATATTTAAAAGTTTTATGTATTCCCAACAATTAAGGCGTGTATTGGGTTTATATTCCACAAAAAAGAAGAATATCAAGAAAAATTATCATTTGTTAAACGAGCTTGCAAAGGCAACACCCGATCAGAGAAAAGCTTTCTTAAATGAAGTTTCCTTGGATTAAATAAGTTATTTGTCAAATTTGCATCAACACACTTAATAGTCGTTTATCCGTTAATGTCAACAAATTGAAAAAATATAAAGAATGTATACGAAAACGCTCAAATAAAATAATACGTCTTCAAGCAAAGAAGATTTTGGTAAACCAATCTGGAGGATTTTTAGATGCGATTTTACTTAAAAAAAATTAGTTTGTCAGATGACTTGAAAGTTAAACTATTAAGTCAACTAATTTCGAAATTTAAACAAAGTATTCATGCACCAAAAGAACCGATTTGAGTTTCTTTAGCATCACAACCAACTGATGTATCTCAAGAACGATCGCCCAAACCGATAAAACTATCATCTATCAAAGATCAGATAACAGTTTCGGTTCCACTAGCACATCAAAAATATGTTCCATATATTATTCAATTAATAAAGCCTTATCAATATGATTGGAATGAAAAAAAAAGAATTACTGATGAATAACGAACCAAATATAAACAGTCACATTGTCGATTTAATGTCATATATGATGAGAACGAGAAAATCGTCTATTGTGCCTATAGTATTTAACGAATTTTGAGTGGAAATTATAAAAAAGCAAATGTACCAAAAGAATGGACCAGAAATAAAATATTATCAACTCGATTAACAATAGGAAAATTGCCCATTCTTCGTATTTGAACACCTCTGATTCGAACACTTCTGATTCGATCACCTCCGATTTTATCAATTAATGTTAGAAAAATAGCCTGTGGGAACATTGGCTACAAAAATTTTTAAACAAATTGCATCATCTAAAAAAGAATATTTCGTGGAAAGATTATTGACATCTATTTATTATACTCTATCCTATCCTGAATAGTTCGGTGGTGTAACATGCTTAGCAAAGCAGCAGAGAAATTTGCCGAGAAAAATTGTCGAAGAATGGCTATTGAGTCAAGATAAATATACGCTATATAAACCATTATGAATAAATTATATCTGTTGTAAAACTAAAGCTTTATATCAGGGAGAATTATTTCAATCCAATTTTATGGATGTTCGACAATTTTCGAAAAGACAATAATGGAATAAAATATGTATTAACGACTACTGATTAACATCGATAGTTGTTAATAAGTATTTGTATTTTAAATATGCCTATGCATTTCTGGTTAAAGACAAAAAGCCTGAAACGATAAGAAAAAATTTTTAAAATATTTAAAAAAGAAATGCCCAGGTTTCCTCATACTGATAAAGGGAAGGAGTTCATGAATTTTGTTATTAGAGATTTGTTTAAAAAACACCAAATAAATTATTATTATACTCATTATAAAACAAAGCATCGGTAGTAGAACGATTTAATAAGACTTTAAAAAAATTCACTGTCTTATTACTTATCGAAATTCTATAAATATTCTGATAAATTAAGTGATTTGGTAAAAGCATATAATCATAGCATACATCAAAGTACAGGGATGTCACCAGCTAAGGTCAAATTTAAACATTATTTGTAAATTTTTTATCGACTTTATGGTAAAACAAAAGCTAAAATAACATAAATATAAAGTCGATGATAGAGTTAGAGTTTCTAAAAAAACCTTTCATAAGAGGTTATTTACCTGGTTAAAGTAAAGAAATTTTCATTATAAATTCCATTTATTTGTTGAAATATTATAATAACCAGACAATTAAAAGGTCAATTTTATAACGAAGAATTGCAGAAAATAAAAATTAGATAATTTTTATGTGACTGTAATAAGCACTGCAAAGCACTGTGTCTCTAATAAGACTCTAATCCTCCTCACACCGAAAATCAATCCATCGATATATTAAACAGGATCTTGGGAAGCCGCATTATCCCAGATAACAATATTTTGTTCATGGTTTAATATCTCTGGTGAAAATAAGAAATATGTCATTACTACTAGAGAATCAAAATCGTTTAGAATGAAAGCTGAAGATTTATCTACTCTAATTCCATTACAACCTATGCGAGAAAACAAATCAAATAATATATTCGAAAATATTACGAATAATTTAAAAGGTTTAAAAAAATAATCTCATTAAACTTTTTTTTAACAAACCCAATAGCCCCGTGAAATTTCAAGTCACTGTTGATTGTCAATTGAATATATTTCTATATACTGGTCCTATATTTCTCACTATGCTAAATTTAGATAGTCAAAATCCGCTAATTATAATGGGAGAATAACAAACTTTTCAATATACTCCATCTTTACAAGATTTTAACAGAGAATTTATTTCTCTAATCGAGGAAAATAGATATATAGAAGAAATAAAACCAAAAATGTTGAAATTATTTAATAATATAAGCCATTGTTCGCTCTGTTTGTTGGTTTGTCTCCATATGCCTAAGACACCTGCTAAGGACACCTTAGCGATTATTTTAAATTAACAATAAATTGATTCATTTCTTTTCGTCGGATGGTTATTTTCATTTAACAATTTAAAAGACAGACTGTGTTTTTTACAGGACTTTTTTTAGCGTTTTGGCGGCTAGTAGCCTATAAAGGAAGGTCGGTCTTCCGGATTGTATTGTCTTATACACAGAATAAAAATGGTGAACTTTGTCTTTTAAATTGTTAACAATAAATTATTTTTATTTGTAATAGGAATTTATTAATGATATAAATTATTATTTATATCACGGAATGACACCTCTGATACTACAATGCCCTTCTCAAGGGAGGAGGGAAATTTTCCTTTTTCGAGGGGAGGGAATTCCCCCACGGGAAGAGGGAAAAACTAAAGATAATCTATAAGGACATTGTTCTTTTTGCTGTGTCGTGGGAAATTCCCTTCCCACGGGAGGGGAAAAATTCCTCATTAATATGAATTTATTATTTATATCATGGAATGACACCACTGCTGCTAGAACGCCCACTAGGGGGCGGCCCAGGCTACTAGTATTACGTACACTGAGAGGGGACCAAAAGAATTTCTTAAAGCATTTCAGATAATAAGTTTTATATTGCTCCCAGACAAAACGTTATTATTGAAAATTCCACAGGGCTTTTCCATAAAATTTAATAGACATTTAAAAGATATACAGTAGAGCGTCGTTTATCCGAATCAATTGGGGACTGGGGTTGTTCGGATAACTTATTTTTCGGATAACCGATTATGTTGGAAAAAATATATTAATTTATCCTGTGTTGAAATTTTCCTCCATTGCGTGTCGCTTCGCGTTGAATTTTCGTCAATGTTAATACTAATGACAACTTTCTAAAATAATAATTGTGGCTACTGTATCGTAAAAAATTATTTCTTTATTTTTTACAAACAAAATAAATACAGTGAAAAATATAAAAACAAAAACAATTATACTTTAGAAGTTAATCTAGTATCAAAAACGTTCGATTAAACACAACACACAGCCTCAGAAAAACACCACACAAAAGTGCCAGTGCTTCCAGCTAAAACACACACACCAACAAAAAAAATATTGGAGTAGCCCGAGATATATGTTATGATATGTTTAAAAGTGTTAGAAGGGCGAACCTTACGGCATAGCCTTTGAAAAGGAAGGATGAAGAGTTTTAGAGGAAATGAGAAGAAGGAAAAAAAGTAAGGAATGATAGGAAAGTGTGAAGTGGGAACCATGGCGACATCGCGTTCCATTTATTGAGTATACTTTAGTTACAACACATGGGACATAGTCCACAGATAACAGTATGGTCAAAATATATACAGAAAATAAGCCCGCACATGGTACTGCCTCTAGGGAGACAGGGAACGCGAGCAATTGACAGCTATGCACGTGGGCAACCGACACAAGCTGCTGAAAATACCAACCCGGAATGTGCTGGAGTACAAAAGCACAAAGTTACACACGAAAGAAAAAAAAAAATAAATATAAATAAATAAATAAAATAATAATAAAGTAAAAATTAAATAAATAATAATAAACACGAAAAGTCCCCTGACAGCCAACTCGGCCAGGTTACAATGGGGAGCAACAATGCAAAGAACCCCAGATGGCCAACTCGGCCATAATACAGGGGAATACAACACAACACAAGAGTCCCCCAATGGCCAACATGGCCAGGACCCAGTGGGAGTGGTAACAAGACTGGAATCCCCAAATAGCCAGTTCGGCCAGGTTACAATGGGTGTTCCGAGTGATGCTGACAGCTAGGACGCCCAGAAAATCCTAGAACGAAGGTACCGTGACCCCGGTGCCCATGATGAAATTCTTTAAAGCGTTTAATGTCTGCTTACTCATGAAAAAGTCTTTTGGAGCACAGGGCCAATGGAGGCTACACCTGTACAAAGTCTCGGTGAGGGTCTTTCTTAGTGTCTTAAACTTGGGGCACCTGAAGATTATGTGGTGGGGATCTTCGTCTTCCCCCGAACCACAGTCACATATTCCGTCTCCTTTGTGGAAAAATCTTCTTAAGTAGACACGGAAGTTCCCATGCCCCGTAAGGATTTGGGATAGGTGGAAATCGGGGGTGAAGTAGTCCATCCTTTGTCTACTTGCAATGTCAGGCAGGAAATCATGGGTAGTTCTTCCTGTAGATTCGCTGTTCCATCTGGCTTGCCAGTCCGAAATAGTAAGTTTTTTAAGTTTCTCATGAAGCCAACAGCTGGGAAGCTCTCCAAACACTGGTTCCGTTGATGATCGTGCCGCCTTCTTTGCAAGAAGGTCGGCCCTCTCATTTCCCCGAATGCCAGAGTGGCCCCTAACCCACGTAAAAGAAACTGTAAGACCTTTCACAGATAGGCACTGGAGAAGTGTTACTGTTCGTGCAATGATGTTCAGTTTTGTGTTCAATTTGTGGACTTGCAGTAAGGCTGTCTTGCTGTCACTAAGAATTTCCACATAAGTTTTATTTTTATCGTTAAAATGAGTGTTTACGTACTGGAGAGCCTTGAGTATTGCAAGGCTCTCGGCTTGGTTGACTGTACAATGTCCTTCTAGTTTTCCACTCATCTGCCAAATGTTTCGTTCATTTGGTCCAATGATAACCACAGAACACCCTACGCCCTCTGGTGTCTTTGACCCATCCGTAAAGATTTTGAACGGTGGTTGATTTTCTTGGGTAGCGATGTGGATATTGTATATAGGATGCTGGTTGCAGGCAGGGTGTAGTTTGTAGTACTTGTGGGTGTAGTCCATTTTGTGTTTAATGATATACTCTGCTATGTTTTTAATACTTATAGGAAGGTCAACTTCTTTAAGGAGGCCACTAGGATTTCTACTAAGGTGAAACTTCCAGTATGTTTCCAGGATTTTGAGGTCTAGGGGAGGTAAGTTTGCCAGTACCTGGAGTGCGTTGGTAGGTGCTGTTCTGTAGGCTCTTGCTACAGTTAGCAGACATGCTCGTTGGATGGATAAGATGTTTCTTTTAGTCTGTTGCTTGGTGACTGCCTTTCCCCATACCTCAGCCCCATAGAGAACCACCGGTTCAATAGCACACTCGTAGATTGTTCTGCTAGTATGGTGTTTTATACCCCATTGGTTTTTACAAATAGAGCGCAGAGAATGGGCAAGTTTAATACATTTTTTCTTGATGTTCTGAATATGAGGATTCCAAGTGAGAGTGTTATCTATCAGGATCCCAAGATATTTTATTTCGGTACTTGTCTGGATCTTTTGGCCATTGATTTTGATAGCTGGATGCTTGTCTAGGGGTCTTTTTCTAGGAAAGACTATTGAGTTACATTTTTCAATATTGATTTTAAGCTTGTTGTTTTCGGCCCATCTATTGACAGACTTTAATAGATTATTCATGTTAACTTGCAGCACCTCTTGGTTCCTGTGCTTCATTGTAATCAGCGTGTCATCAGCAAAGCCAACTATGTCAGCATCAGGAGTTGCTTGATTGGAAGGTTGACTATCCTGTAACCTCAAGAGGCCATCATAGACCAACAGCCACAAGAGGGGCCCAGAGCAAGACCCCTGGGGGCAGCCTCTACTTATTACCTTTGTGAGTGTAGTTGTGCTTGTTTTAATACACGCTGTTCTGTCTTGTAAAAAACTCCTGAATAAAGTAGTGATGTTCTTGGGGCAATTATTGTTATTGAGGGAGTCTAATATTGCTGGCCACCATGCATAATCGAATGCTCCCTTGAAATCTATAGAAACAGCTAACGTATGCATGTCTTTCTGTTTGGCTTCTTTAATGATCCCTATAAGTTGGCAGAGGGCTGTCCCCGTACTTCTGTTTTTCCTAAACCCATGCTGGTTTGGGTGGAAAAGATGCCTTGATTCCATATGATGTTGTAGCCTCCTTGCAATTAGAGCATCTAACACCTTTCCAAGAATAGAAAGCAACGAGATGGGCCGGAAGTCTTGCGGCCTTGTCTGTTGACCAATGTTGCCTTTGGGAATTAATTTAATATGGGCTGCCTTCCACTTCTTAGGGAAATAGCCTAATTCTAAACACTTGTTGTAAATCACTAAAAATGTAGTGGGGATTGCCTGATAAGCCCTCTTTGCCATGTCTCCTGAGATACCATCCATTCCGGGAGCTTTTTTCCGGCTTATATGTCTGAAGCGTTTCCCTATCTCTGATGGTGTGAAGTTCTTGTCTAGTGAGTTGTTGTTGATTAACTTGCTCCTTTCTCTGACCCGTTTATGAATTTCAGTGTCTTCTTGTTGGTTGTCCTCTGGAAAAATGCTACTTAATATGTAGTCATAAGTTTCTTCCAGGTTGGCTGTGTAACTTCCATTTTCCTTCATTATTGCATTTGGTATGTTAAAGACTTTGGCCTTTTTGAATGCGATGTAAAATGGCTCCTTCCAGGGATCATCGCCCCGAATGTTTGAGCAAAAGTCCTTCCAGGATTCTGTCCTGCTTTTGTTTATTAGGTCCTTGTATTCTTTTCTTTCTTTGGTGTAATTTTCCCTGGCTTCCTCTTTTTTTCTCACATCAGTCTCCCTACGGAAGTACCTTTTGAGCTTTCTGACCTTCTTTCTTTTTTCTTGTAGTGCCGAGTTCCACCAAATTACTTTGCGGGTAGTGGCCTTTATTCTGGTAGCGAAGTTATGTGCTTGTAGCATAGTAAAAGTTAGTTTTTCAATCAAAAGGTCCAGGTCTCCAGGTGTTTGAATGTAAAAGAAGGGGCCTGGGTCCCATGTTGCTTTAAGAGTCTCTTCATATAAATCCCAGTTTGTCCTTCTTGTAATTTTTATGTTGCCTGTTGGAATACATTGGTCGATTTTCGTCAAAATATAATTATGGTCGCTAGGATTTTCCTTGTCAAGAGTAGAGCAATAGATGACTTTGTTCAATAATGGGGTATTGCAGATACACACATCTATCCAGCTCTTTCCTCGAGTTGTGGAAAATGTTGGGAGGTCGCTGGTGTTTGTAGAAAATAAGTTATGCTCTTCAATAAGCTCCCTGAGGTCTTTACCCCGTGGATCTTCTCTTGGTGCAAACCACAAGGGTGATTTTGCATTGAAATCACCAGTAATGTAGAAGGGGGTGTTGGAAAGAGACTGAATAATACGGCCTATGTCCTGGAGTGGAGCCTGGATGTTTTCTGTAGGTGGGATGTAGACCGACACTAGATGAAGTGAGAACTGGCTGGTTTGAACATGCACAGTAGTAATAAACTTGGTACTTAGGTTCGGGATAAACTGGACGTCTAGATGTGGATTTGCCACTATTATGATAGCATTTGTGCGGTCCTGACTTGAAAGATAATAGGCTTTGTAGCTTCCTAGTAGGGCAGGTTTATTGCTTATCAGGTAGGGTTCTTGGACAGTCACTAGATCAATGTCCATAGTGCTAATATCTTTGAGGAGCTGGGAAGTGGCAGCTTTGCTTTTCTCTAAATTTATTTGCAGGAGATGTAAATTTGATTTTAACTGGGTATGCCCGATGTTGGAGGTAGCTGCTGAAACTTGTGGGATATACTGGTTGCTAGTACCCATAATTGGTTACTTTTATTATGTTGGTCTTTATTTTTTGTGTCGTGGGACAGATTGGGTCATAGGCATTATGCTGTGTATTATATCTTTTCCCCATAGGAAGATTTTTGTTTGAAATCATACAGTTAATGCAGATTGGTTTGAAATCTTTACCAGAACAATCGGAAAACTTATGTTCCTTTGTGCAGTGGCTACACCTCATTTTGCTCCCACATTCATGAGCGAAGTGCCCAAAACCGCAGCACTTGAAACAACGCAACACCAAGATGAAATCGTCTACCTTGACATGGCTCCAGGCCAATGCCAAATACCTTTCTTTTATGAGTATGTTTCTAATCCTAGGAGTGACACTCAATATAACGTGCCGACAATTTTCACGCACCTTTCCTCTAGTTAGTGTTGTTGTTATTTTACATTGCTCTTTGAAATCTTCTTTCGTCATCCCCATCCAGATTTGATTTTGTTCGAAGAGTGTTCTAGTAATTTCTTCGTCTTTAATATAGTTGGGAACATGAAACATTATGATTTTGGGACGTCGTCCCTCAGAGACTCTAGCTGTAGTCTTGGTAGCCAGCTATGGGTCTGCTTTCACAGCTTTTTTAAGGGTGTGCCCATCTTTATGAGACCCCACTCTTAAGCAGACTCCATCTTCCAGGATTTCACGAATAGCTTTTATGCTGACCCCAAGCTTGTGGGGCTCTATTCTTTCCCTGAGAGTAGCAATTATTTCCTTTCTATTAAGACTCTTTCCATCCTCATCCTGCTTAGGGTATAAGACAAGGGCCACTCCCCCTCCTGGGCCCTCTCTATTCACTTTGTTGTTAAGTGTCTTGTTGATATTTTTGGTTGTAGCACTTGGGTTACAGTTTATTTGTGCTATGTCCGCATAAGTAAGCTTCTCGGGTATCGGAGTTGGTGCCATGATGGGCGATTTAGCTCGGAGTTCCCTTAGAACTCCATGAAGTTGGTGGACACATCCATATAGTTTTGTTGATGCATTTTTTATTTCGCTCCTTTCCTCCCTGTTGGTTCTGGAACGAAGAGTGTCTGGACAATTTCCATGATCCGTTCTAGAAAGTTTGATGCCTCTTTCAAAATTGAGTCTTCTAACTGCACAATTTCTACCTCAGGTTGAGAGTTCTGAGAGAGATCCATGTCGATTGTGTGGAATAGTCAGGCCTGAATGTAGGAACTATCTCCTGTAAATGTGAAGTGAAAAGTCCAAGTCCTTGGACACTAATACACCTGAAATAGCTAATTTCCCAACTTCTGTCGCAGCAATACCCAGTCCTGACAATTATGTAATGTGTACCCCCCCAGCAAGATCAATCAACAAGAGAGTAAGAGATTATGGACTATCCTAACAAAAGTTGGCCCTATTGCCTTGGAAGATCTAAACCAGAGAATTGTTTCCACTTTTCTTGGGAGTTAATTAAATTAAAGAAATGCCCAAAATAGTCCTCATACTGTAAATCCTAGCTTAAAACGAGAAAAACTAGTAAAAAAAGCAAAAATAAGCGAAAAATTGTTTAAAATAACGTTAAAAAATAGCCCAAAATATAGCCAAAAGTTGCAGCGCCACAGCACTAGTAGAAATTTAAATTTGCCCACTGGAATTCCTTCGGATAACTGACGTTTTGGATAAATGACGCTCTACTGTATTNTTAAAAGGTTTAAAAAAATAATCTCATTAAACTTTTTTTTAACAAACCCAATAGCCCCGTGAAATTTCAAGTCACTGTTGATTGTCAATTGAATATATTTCTATATACTGGTCCTATATTTCTCACTATGCTAAATTTAGATAGTCAAAATCCGCTAATTATAATGGGAGAATAACAAACTTTTCAATATACTCCATCTTTACAAGATTTTAACAGAGAATTTATTTCTCTAATCGAGGAAAATAGATATATAGAAGAAATAAAACCAAAAATGTTGAAATTATTTAATAATATAAGCCATTGTTCGCTCTGTTTGTTGGTTTGTCTCCATATGCCTAAGACACCTGCTAAGGACACCTTAGCGATTATTTTAAATTAACAATAAATTGATTCATTTCTTTTCGTCGGATGGTTATTTTCATTTAACAATTTAAAAGACAGAATGTGTTTTTTACAGGACTTTTTTTAGCGTTTTGGCGGCTAGTAGCCTATAAAGGAAGGTCGGTCTTCCGGATTGTATTGTCTTATACACAGAATAAAAATGGTGAACTTTGTCTTTTAAATTGTTAACAATAAATTATTTTTATTTGTAATAGGAATTTATTAATGATATAAATTATTATTTATATCACGGAATGACACCTCTGATACTACAATGCCCTTCTCAAGGGAGGAGGGAAATTTTCCTTTTTCGAGGGGAGGGAATTCCCCCACGGGAAGAGGGAAAAACTAAAGATAATCTATAAGG
Organism: Centruroides sculpturatus; assembly: GCF_000671375.1. Taxonomy (NCBI): domain Eukaryota; kingdom Metazoa; phylum Arthropoda; class Arachnida; order Scorpiones; family Buthidae; genus Centruroides; species Centruroides sculpturatus. Next base: position 294,626 of record NW_019384751.1, on the reverse strand, counting down.
ACATTGTTCTTTTTGCTGTGTCGTGGGAAATTCCCTTCCCACGGGACGGGAAAAATTCCTCATTAATATGAATTTATTATTTATATCATGGAATGACACCACTGCTGCTAGAACGCCCACTAGGGGGCGGCCCAGGCTACTAGTATTACGTACACTGAGAGGGGACCAAAAGAATTTCTTAAAGCATTTCAGATAATAAGTTTTATATTGCTCCCAGACAAAACGTTATTATTGAAAATTCCACAGGGCTTTTCCATAAAATTTAATAGACATTTAAAAGATATACAGTAGAGCGTCGTTTATCCGAATCAATTGGGGACTGGGGTTGTTCGGATAACTTATTTTTCGGATAACCGATTATGTTGGAAAAAATATATTAATTTATCCTGTGTTGAAATTTTCCTCCATTGCGTGTCGCTTCGCGTTGAATTTTCGTCAATGTTAATACTAATGACAACTTTCTAAAATAATAATTGTGGCTACTGTATCGTAAAAAATTATTTCTTTATTTTTTACAAACAAAATAAATACAGTGAAAAATATAAAAACAAAAACAATTATACTTTAGAAGTTAATCTAGTATCAAAAACGTTCGATTAAACACAACACACAGCCTCAGAAAAACACCACACAAAAGTGCCAGTGCTTCCAGCTAAAACACACACACCAACAAAAAAAATATTGGAGTAGCCCGAGATATATGTTATGATATGTTTAAAAGTGTTAGAAGGGCGAACCTTACGGCATAGCCTTTGAAAAGGAAGGATGAAGAGTTTTAGAGGAAATGAGAAGAAGGAAAAAAAGTAAGGAATGATAGGAAAGTGTGAAGTGGGAACCATGGCGACATCGCGTTCCATTTATTGAGTATACTTTAGTTACAACACATGGGACATAGTCCACAGATAACAGTATGGTCAAAATATATACAGAAAATAAGCCCGCACATGGTACTGCCTCTAGGGAGACAGGGAACGCGAGCAATTGACAGCTATGCACGTGGGCAACCGACACAAGCTGCTGAAAATACCAACCCGGAATGTGCTGGAGTACAAAAGCACAAAGTTACACACGAAAGAAAAGAAATAAAAATAAATAAATAAATAAAATATAAATAAAT
>NW_019384751.1:287891-289473 GCF_000671375.1 Centruroides sculpturatus | reverse complement strand
CATCTGACATACGCTAGCCAATCGGCACGCTGAGTTGCGTGTGCGTATCGTACAGCGTTTAGTACAGAATTTTAAATTTGATTAAAAAAACTCCACTTATTTCATTTAGAAATATTTATTTTTTGTAAATTATATCAAAGTACTATTAACTATATTAATTAAACTAATATTAACGAAAAGTATTATTAACAATTTTTGGTATAAATTATATAAAAAATTAAATGTTTTTTAGTTTATTTATTTGAGCAATTAAGATTTTCATGACATTTGGAATTACATAATTTTTTTTCTTTGGTAGCATTTGCATCTATTAGATTTTCAACCATTTTTTCACCAGCATTAACTATAGTTGTGGCCTTCAGAAATTGATGACATTCTTGCACATTTTCTAAGCGAAATTTCTGCACCCGGTACATCTCCAACAGAAATGAAGTTTTTTTTACAAACAGTAAATTGGTTTCTGGAATATAATAGATTTAATATGCCATGTTTGGTACCCAGTTTGTAAAGGTTTTTATCTTTAACCGCAACAACGACACCTAAAATATTTTTTTCATCACTGCGGGCTCGATCTACATCATGTAAACGAATCCTTACTGTATCACCAACAATAGCTGTTGTGTATTTGAAATTTGATGTATTAATCATTTTTCTGCTTGCTTTTTAAGATTAAACAAAGCCCTTGTTTTAGACACACTTCTTATTGTTTCTTCTATTTTTGAATCAATTGTTTGGATTGTTTCTTCTTCATTCCCCAATTCTGTAATACTAATAAGATCCTGGTTTAGATTTTTTCACGTGAAGACGATGTAGATCTTTGAACTTCATCAATTATATTGCTATGTAAGGGTGGCATTATCAAATAATATTTCATAATGTTTTCTTGGACGGTACCCGGACTTTCAGAGTTTGAGCAACTTTGACTTACTTCGTTGATAGTTTTAAAAAGTCTCTGTAGATCCTCTTTTGTATTAACGTTGAACAACGATTCGTTGGGTATAAAATTCTTTAGTCCAACTTTTAAGTTTGCTCCCAACATGGCCTCATAGGGGCTGCAGTTTATACCAGTATGATGCGCTCGATTTTTCATCAGTAGTACATAACGTAATTTTTCCGACCATTTGTTAGTATCGTTAGTCTCCAACCAAGAACTAAGCATATTTTCTACGTCTTGATTACATCTTTCTACTGAGCCCTGACTTTGTGAGTGCCTGGGCTTTCCATGCACCATTTTTAACTCGGACCACATATTACACATTTCTTTGATGATATTATTGGCGAATTCTCTGCCATTATCGCTTTGTAGAATACTCGATGCACCGAAAATTGTAAAAATATCTAAAAGAACATATGCTACTTCTTCAGCCCTTTTGGTTTTTAACTCGTTTAATCGATTGTTGAAGCGATTATTCATATCACTTAATGATTCCTCCATGATCGTTACTTTTGTCAAAGAAAAAAAAATTAACTAGTGGTCACATAAATTTAAAATTCGGTACTAAATGCAATACGCTTGAGCAAGTAAGATGTAAGTTCTGATTGGCTAACGTATGTCGGATGATCACTCCTCAACGTATTATCA
>NW_019384751.1:270258-287689 GCF_000671375.1 Centruroides sculpturatus | reverse complement strand
CGCCAAAACTACACATCGCACGTGAATGGTGTTTGTATGTAATAGTAGCCCCAAGTCTCTATTCGTGCATAGGGGTGGTTGCGTCTCGATAGCTATAAGGGTGCGGGAGATATGAGGCTGAAAGTGGTTGAAAGTGGCTTTCTATTTCAAATATTTTGTTCGAATTTGTTCGAATTTGTTCGAACAAATTCGAATATTGGTTCGATTATAGAACGATTGTAAACGTCCCAGAAACGTTGAAAATAGTTTGTTTGACTTGACGTGAACAGGAGACGTTCAGAATCTGGACCAGGTCTGTAATTAGTCTGGAAACGGGGGTCCTAATTCTTGCATTCTGTGAAAACGGGTAAGATTGGCAATAATGTAATTATCTTAATCTTCACTATCGTTACTTTTTTCCCAGCTTAGCGGGTCCTTGCAGCTAGATTCTAGATTACTTACAAAAACAGTTTTTTATATATAAAAAAAACTATATTACATATAAATGTACGAACAAATAAAAACCCAGCGAAGCGGGTTTTCACAGCTAGTATATATATAAAATCTTATTTATTTCTATAAAAATTAAAATAATTTATTATAAAGTATAGATTAAAATTTATTTTAAAACATACTTTTATACGAAATATTATCTTTTGTCACTGATATAATGTATTTAATCGAGTGAGAAATAACATAGTGAGAAATAAATAAACAACAATTCAAATCGGAATAGACAGAGTGAGAAATAAATAAACAACAATTCAAATCGGTGTGCATGCTCCCCTGAGCAGCACATAAATTCTCGTGCGCGGCAACAATTTTAGCAGTGCGCTGCTGCGCAGCCACCCAGCTTAGAGGGAACACTGATCGAGATTATATCTATAGATCTATGCTCCACAATGAATGAAAACATAATTTTTAGTTCTGGAAAATCGCTTTTGGTATTTTCTTTTCACAAGTATGGAAAACCATTTTTATGAAAAAATAATTTGTTTAATAAAATGAAGCTTAAACCAGAGGACTGCATCACTTATTATCCTTGGCAGACATCGCAGATTTTTTAATCCTGATCCTAGTTCACGGACAGGAGAATTTTTTATTCTGATCCTATATTTCAGCAAATTTTACTCTACAATTCGGGAAAAGGTCAATTCTTTTTAGGTTGTCCAATCCAAAGACGATATGGATTTTTTGAAGATGTGTTTAGGCAGCCATTCCAATATTAAAAGATGTGGGAAAACATATTGTAAAGAATGCGTTAAATATGGCAAAACAAATCAAATTGGATTTACTCAGTGGAAAATCATTAAAAGACACTGCTTATTACGTTTAAAGAAATTGGAAAAGAAATAAAAGATGACGTCATTCAAAAAGTTCATAGCGGGTCGGGTAAAAACGAAAACGAAGAAAAAGCGTAAAACAAAAGGATATTAATTTAATTAATAAGAGGAGGAAAGAAGTTGATATTTTCTGTATAAAGAAAGATGGATCTTCATTCGCATGCTTGTTTGCAATCAAAATTGTATTTCTTTATAACTATTTCAACACAGTTGGCTATAGAATATACAACACTGTTTATATTCCATCCTATTGCAAGCATAACTGACTAAAAATCACCTGTTGAATTTCTAATTCGAAGTTCAGTCAAAAGCTTAATAGATTTGAGCAATATCTCAATATATGCACAATTAATAACTATTTCTAAACGAAATCGAACATCTTCTTTGGATACAAATCTCGTTACTCCAGTAAATAATTTATTGCATAGTATGTTTTCACAATACACGACTTGGTTTAATGATAAACAGGTATCATCGCAAGCAACTATCCATATCAAACGATAATAGAAGCTGTATTATTTTCGTCTGAAGAAACAAAAAACTTATTTAAGCAGCTCTTTTTCTACAAAGATACCATTGGATTTTAAACAGTAACTATCCAATTAAAAATGCCAAGAATGAATGATAGATCGCTAGGTTTAAAAAAAGTAGCAAAAGTCAAGTATTGAATATAAATGTATGACTTCATTTCAATTTTGTTATTCAACCTAAATTACTGTTAAATGGCATCGATGTTTGCATAAATTTGAAACGTTCAAAAGATGCTTTTGCTCTAATAGGAACTACCAATAATTTTTACATTCGGTTAAAGAATATTACTTTAAAAGTAAAGAAAATAAAAGTGTCCTAGAATCTTAACTTAAATAGAAAAAAATTAGAAAATTTGAAATATATTATTTCAAATTGTGAGACAAATTTTTTACTCTGAAATAATTCCATTAAACAAATTTTTATTTTTAAAATTATTTACTGAACAAACTTTAAAAATTATTTTTTGTGATTAGAGTGTGTCAAACCACTATTACTTATATAAATTTAAATAACCGATGTGACTAAGTCCTTATCCCAGAAACTCTCACTCAAATCATGCGGAAAAGTATGATCGAAGGGGCATCGAAAAAGAGTGTGGTTTTGGGGTACGTAAGAGATTCTGGAATAGAAGATATCCCAGAAACCATCGACCAAAATTGGAATTATTCTAGAAACATCGTATTTTTGCCCCTACTCGACGACTTTCCCTCAAAAAGCTGACAGACTGGAATAAAAGTTCTAAACTGTTTAACTTTTACAAAGTTATCTCAGAGGCTGTCAATCCTATATTACTTATAGCTAATGAACCATACCCATAGATCTCACATGATTATGCGCTGAAACCTTTGTTTTAACAGTTCTACTTTAATGGTAATGAGACATAAGGTTGTGGTTATGAACAGACAAATTTATGTGAATCGCAGGGGATGTCAGGAACCGTCGACTCTCCCTGTACGAACAACAGATCGTTAAATCTGCTCACTGTCAGGATAACTTGTTTTACGAGAACGGTCCCTTTGCTTGGAACTCAAATATCAGGAGTGGCGGGAGAGAATTTTGGAGTCGACGATGAGGTGAAGGGCGTGATCGAGTAAAGGAGTTTACCATATTTAACCAATATAACAACAATTAACTATAAACTTTTCTGCAAGATGAGCTGCAAGTTCTGCAGAGAACAATAAATGTTGATAGTTAGTTATGTCAGGAAGGTTTACACATTCCCGGCTAAGATCGTTTTTTTTCTAATTTGTTACATAAACGAAAGTAAACTAATTAAAATTTTTGTTAATAAATGAGCGTGATATTCGTTACTAAAATTCAGGATTTCACATTCACATGTCAACTCAGAGACAACTCAGAAGACAATTCTACGTTATTTTAAACAATAAGGACTGAGTTTACGTTTGACACCACCATTAAAACTATTTTCTGTCGTTGAAGCATTAACTAAAGTTAATTTTAAGCAAAATAAGCTAAGAATTTCTCAGATTTTTGTACCACCACAAAAAAGCAGTGCATATAATATAAATAAAACCACACACAATGCCAAATGTGGCTGCCCAATAAACTAGTCTAGTGTCCAGAGAATTGCTTGTTATTTCTTGTAATTTTTTTCGGATTAAAGGAGAAGATATACCAACAGTTGCCGGAAGTTCGATGGTGTACATGTAATAATAACGGAAAAACTGTGTAAGTTTATTATTTTGTCACAATGTAGTTTGCAGATATTATGGCAGAACCTATTGCAATATCTAACAAGACATTTCAACGTGTGGACTTCTCAGCAGTCTCGGATGTCGATCCAATTCATTTCTATATCAAACGGCACAAAAAAAAACTCTCTTGGCAATCAGTTGTGAACCCGCTCACAAAACAGGTAGAAATTTCTTGATAAGTCATATAGAATTTCTTAAAACGGGTGGGAATATTATTTCCTGTAAAACGTATTACATAATTTTCCTTCTTGTTCCATGAAAGGTTTGGTTGGCCTTGATCTTTACCATTACAATCTTTGGATTAATATTCCGGAAATTCGTAAAAGACAATAAAGGGGAACCTTGGACTTTAAGAAAAACGTACTGGTATCTGATGACAACGTTAATGTTTCAAGGTAAATCTACACAATATACACTGTTTTCTGATTTATAATAGTGAATTATAATCTTTGGCATCAATTTTCAGGAGTCGACTGCAACAACGTTAATCGTTCAACTTCTAGAATAGCATTTGGCATCTGGTTGCTCATGACAGCAGTCTTGATCTGGGGTTACGCCGGAATATTGACGTCATTTATGGCCATACAGACGGACGAACCGGTTCCGAACACATTCGACGAATTAGCAGGAGCCATTAAAAGACGAGAATATACATGTGTACTGATTCCGCATATTTACTTACATCTATACTTAAGGGTAAATAGTACATTTAAACATTCTACTATTTCATTTTTACATTGTTTATTTTGACTGATATAAATTTATTGGTCTACAATTAGAAAAAATTGTTGACCTATAAATTCCTATTTTCCTCATTTGTCTATCTTTCTTTAATCTCGAGAATGGAGTTAGATAGATGAAATCCGACACCAGATACGGAAACCGTTGGGGTATGAGGCTTAGATTTACTGTATACGAACTTCCAATGCAAAATCACGTTATTTTACTCAAAGTTTTTCCCTGTAAGGAGTTAAATAAATAATGTCATGACTGTTACTAACAGAAAAAATATGATATACTGGAGCTTGCCAACAGGAAAAGTATTATGTACAGGGGAAAGACACTACTAATTTCAGATGGAAAGCATATATCTTTATATTAAAAATTTCAAATATAATTAAAAATTGAAGTCCGGTATAGTGACCACGTCACAATAAATGATTGCTCATATTATATTTATTTTATATTGTTTAGACATTAAGATTAATATATTTAGTCTCTTAAATCACTGTATGATATGGTTTATGATCAAAATTGTGACTTTGGCAAATTTTTTGTTGATTGTTTCTAGGTTTGAATAACATTCTTACTTATGAAAACAGGAAATACAGAATATATTATTTTTTCATAAATAAAATCGTTTTATATATTTAAGTAATTATTTTTATTGGTGATTTCTGACGCTCACATAAAAAAAAATTATTTTTATTTTAAGTATTCTATTAGTAAAGTATTATGTATAGGCCTATATACAAATGAATATTATTTGATTAGAAATTATTTAAAAGAATGTCTTCTTGTCTTATATTAACTGGTTTTTTTACAAGAAATTTTAAAAAAACTAAATGTAATTATTAACAGATTTCTATTTTTAACGTAAAATTATGACATTTTTAAGTCGAAGTCATTCGAATTCAGACAGTTGTATGTTGTAAACAAATGGGACGTTTTATTTTGGTCACGTTTCATCTTTGTGAGATCGAGAAACAACTACAGGATGGTTAAAATTAAACTCTATTCAACCGAATTAAATGAAACACGGTACGCATGCAATTTGGATCACGTAGAAGAGGATTACGGTGTGAAAATTAATTGAAATTATCACCATCAGTAAAATGCGGCAGTATTCGATCGAAAGTATATATTAATGGCCGTAAATTTATTTAAAAGATTTTACTAAGTGGAGCGTGTGCACACCTTATCGATGATGAAGAACAGAATAGTAGGACATGTCTTTATATTCCTTCCAAAAAGTAACATTAGACAGTTAAAACTAACGTTATTCTTGTAATAAAATGTTGTCCACTTGTCTTAAAACTGTCATACTTGCAGCGACAAATTTTCCTTGGTGATAAAAATTTCAACTAAATTTTTATATTTTTAAATCTTTCCCTTACGAATTGCATTCATGTGTACCGAGTTTTGTTCGTTTTTGTTCAGAGGAGCAAGCTCTTCGAATGTCTGAATAACGTTAGTTTAATTTTAACCACCCCGTATTTTCTAATTTGTAGAAATTTCGATTTTTAAACAATATTAATTAATAAAATTTATTTTCCTTCTATGTAGGAGTCAAGAACAAAACACGCAGACCTTTTTATTACAGAAAGCAGAAAACATATTGAGGTTATGAATGCAAAAATCAGACAGAATGCTGCTTTTTTGAAAAAGTTTCACAAGGATGCAGTAGATAGCAAAGCTAAAGGTCATCTTGAAGCGCTTCTTCTTGGAAATAAATTGTTTAAAGACATTCTTAGAAAAGATCGAATGGTGGTTATCGGAACTTATACCGCTGAAAATTTTGCTGCAGCTACTTATGGCTCAAACTATGTGAAATCTGATGACGTTCTTGCTACAGTTTATAAAGGATATGCCATGAGAAAAGGATTTCCGTATAAAAAACAAGTTAACAAACTGTAAGTTGATAATTTACTGATGATCAAATATTTTAAAAAATTACAACTATTACAAATTATTTGTGTATTTCTAGAATACGACGAGCATTTGAGACAAAAATTTTTAAAATTGAAGAAGTTCTTAATCCACGCAGTTTTGAAGATGCGGTGAAACCTTTATCCGTAGAAGATTTATACGGTGCACTTGGAATCCTCGTTATAGGATACACTTTGTCTTTTGCTTGTTTCGTCACTGAAATAGTTCTTGGAAAGTTACTCAAATAGAAACCTTGAGTTATATGTTACAGCAATTTCAGATTAACCTGCACGGCATCAATCTTTACAAACTTTACATATGTGGAGGCATTCAGCGAACAGCAACGCTGCAGATGCTATAATAAAGCGTATGGCTAAAGTAATGTTACGTGACGTCGCTATCTAAAGGCTTTTAGAAGCAATCTGTCATTGTTCGAGCAAATATTTACTCGGTTACAATAAATCGCTTTAAAACAGCACATTTTGCCTTTTTGTCGGTCACTTTTTAAATGATTAAAATAGTATATTAAAATTTGACAAACTTGTCTTTAATTAATTTAAGTTTATTGTAAGCATAGAAAAACAAAAGAGAATTGCAAATGCAAAGATACAATACGCATAAATGTTCTGCTTATGGTTTATGAATCAAAAATACATCTGTTAACGAAGCGAATACGACTAGCCAACCTCGCAGCACCTGGACAGAATGGGCGCTAAATGCATCCATTCTTTTCACTTTTTATCTAGTTATATTTTTAAAATGCATTTGTCAAGTACACGAAAACATTGGGAAAATGCTGCGCATTCACGAGTAGTGCCCAGTGAAAAATCATCAAACATTGGTAGTTGGTTTCGGGTTCGTACCTCACTAACGAGCCTGGCCGTACGTAATTTTCAGGGTTTTCTCCACGTGTCTGAAACTTGAATAGGGACTAGTTTCCTTTAGAAGGTCCTCGAGGAAAGGATCTCTCTTTGGCAGATTGTATTTTGTTTTGTTATATAAATTCTTCAACTCATTGCACTCAGCTCTGCGTGTATTTCAACACTTAATCTTTTAAATTTTAAATCGATGTGAAACTGAGAGGAGTAATCGAAAAATAATGTAATTAGTTTTCCAACATCAGTTAACTGTAGAATTACATTTGACAATATTATCCATAAAATTCATTAATTTACTCAAATAACGATGTAAGAAATTGTTGTAATTAATTTTAATTTACGTATTCTATATTTTAATGGATGAAAGTAAACACGTTTATTCTACTTAATACCAACTTAGAATAAATTTCAAGTCTAGAATTGAGTTAAAGTAACAGTTGATATCTACACAGGGAGCAAAATCCATATATTCTTTGATGCAATTCGAGGTCTTCGTAAATTTTTCATTGATGTAATTTACAAATAGAAAATTACACCTATCAGTAGAATTATCCGTATTATAATTAACTTAACGTATTGTAATTGTAGTGTATCAGATTTATAATCTGTAAATTAAATGAAATTTGTAATTGAAAAATAAGAGCTTCCTTTTTATTAATCGACAACATTTTTTTTGCTTGGCTCAATGTCACCACTTGGTGAATTTATAGACACTTGGCAAATAATTTATCATCAACTTTTTAATCCACAATCTTTACTTATAGAGACGCGTTTCTGGCTTTCGCCCCTCTTCAGTCTGTTACACAATAAACATGTGTATGAGTTTCTTTAATACATAATATTTTTATATGATAATTAGAAAAACCTACCAAGACAACCTGAATAACATATATGTGACGATCGAATCCCTCGTTACAGGGTTACATTTATCCTATACATCTAGTTCATTTTAGGTGTTTTCCTCATAGATAGGTTGTATCTGGTGGATATCTTCCGCACTACGTCTTTCCACCTACCTTCTTCTCTCTACTAACTTGACTGCTTCCCCCATTTGCCTGGCAACGTGCAACATCACTCCCAAAATGCTGCATACGGCTACGCCTACAACTGTATAAATATTCTCCATTTTTGAATACTCCATCGAACACACTAATGAACTTATACGTGACATGAAAAATATAAAAATAAAAAAAAAATTACAAAGTAGCAAGTCTAGATATACTGTAGTAAATACGTACCCTTCCCTAACCTGAAACGTAAAAGAAAGTACACTAAAAGAGATTGAAGAAAAAGAAAAAAATTAATTTAATAGAATTCGTATATAAGAGTAATTCTTTTGAAGTTAACAATAAGTTCTACACACAGCAAACAGGCTTAAGCATGGGATCAGTCGTAGGCCCGAAACTATCAGAACTTGTTATGGTAGATATAGATCTAGCTATTAAAAACATTACAGGCATAAAGTTTTATAAACGATATGTTGATGACATAATTATACTATGTGACCAAAACATAATAAAATTTTTAAAAAATGGAAAAAAAATTAACAAATTATATGATAATATTAAATGTAAGGTCAACAACAAGTCAAACACAGAAACAAACTACCTAGACATTGAATTAACCAGAAAGGCAAAGAGAATAGAATTATCTAGCCATATAGAAAGCCATGCGAGATTAATAAGTTGATAAACTACAATTCAAACATCCCACAGTACATAAAAGAATACATATTCAGCATAAAGTATGCAGAACAAGCACGTTGCAAAAGAAGAAAAAACATCTTAGCGAACTACGAACTAAATTGTTATTAAAGTACTATCGACAACGAATAATAAAAAACTGGTAAAGTAAAATCTATAATAAAAGGCTGGAAAATAAACAAAACAAAGATAAAAGCACAGTAAGATACATATCCTTCCCCTACATTCGTGGATTCTTTGAACAGATAAATTAACGTTTCGATAAAATAAATATAAAACTAGCACCAACTTACAGAAACTTACAAAAAAAGAATCCGGCAGGCTAAACCTGGTGTAAATTAACAAGCAGATAAATACAACACTACTGACGTCGTTTACAAAATACCTTGTACACGCGAACCACCAAAAGCATACATTGGAGAAACAAAACGAAGATTGAAAACAAGATTAAAAGAACACATCGCGGATTTAAAATATAATAGAATTAACTTTGTTTTTAACGAACACTGCACAACTCATAACTGCAGCATAGATAAAACTGATGTTGTAATAGTACACAGGGAAGAAAATTGGTACGAAAGAAAATTTAAATAAAGCTACGAAATTACTACAGACAGAAATAATATTAACAAGAACTAATAAAGGAATCTGATGGAAAACTTGCCATGTGTCTTTGGAATAAAACACAATACTAGTGTTTACTACGCCACAAATATAAAACAGGACACGGTTTCAAAAAACAAATCTACAGAAACTAAAAACGACAAGACTCATCAAACAAAAATGCAAAGAAGCCAACAGCAAGACCACAGGCAGGAAGAGAAAATACAAGGTGAGATAGAAAAACTTTCTATAGACTTGAAGTACCTAAAAACGCACCTCAATGAACGAACACTTATTAAAACACTATCTTTACCAAAATCAATCGCAAAAGCTATACCTACGAGAGAAAGAAATTATATCAACTTTAAAATTTTCAGAGCATCGATACAATATAAATATATAAAAATTAGAAGATTAAAACGAGCCCTGAAAAAATATAAGATAAACACTAAGATAGGATTGTTACGAAATAAAAAAGAAATACAATACAATCAGCAATATGAAGATAACAAATATAAAAAATTACAGTACAACCTCCATTATCCGGATTTTCGATTATCCGGATTGTTCAAAATAAACAAAAATTTTACGAATTTGCTGATTTGCACTTGGCGAATTACGACACTGTTTATGTACGTGATGAAATGCATAACTTTTTTTGTTTCAACAACGTGTCACCCGGCACAGTGGTCGTAAACTCTTAAATATATTTTACGTAGTAATAAAAATATAACTTGACATACATATTTATAAATAATTTATATTCAAATTACATCATTTCTATGACCAAGGGCGGCGTAAGGCTTGGTAGACGTGGGCCACTGCCTATGCCTGGCGGTCCGAAGGGCGTCGCGCCTCGAAGGTTTATGCATTACTTAAAAGCCGCGAACGCGACGAAAAAATTTTACTCGTCTTAAAACGATAGTTTGTCAAATTTTTATTCATAAAAGCAGTTTCAACTGCTTTTTGTTTTATAAAATCCGTCTTCTTGCGCCACCAGAGGGCCTTTTAAACAATAATAGTCTGTTAGCGTTGGTCAGTAGTAGTCCAAATTCAATACGAACGTTTGTTTCTTGAAAATTTGATCACGATTTAAATACAGTATTTACTTTTAATATTACCGATATGTCATCGAAAAGAAAACGTGTTGTATTATCATTAAAAGACAAATTAAAGTATTTGTTTCGATTATCCGGATTTTCCCTTATCCGGACTACCTTCATCCCCAATTAGTCCGGATAATCGAGGTTCCACTGTAATTAAAAAAGTTCAATACCCAACTAAAATAGAACTTACAAGTTGGAAAGAAGCTCTTATACTAAACAACACAGAAATAAACCTACTAATAAACATCAAGAAAATACTATATAGAGGATTAGATTTCAACGGCCCCAATAAATGGGACGTCTTAAATATAATACCAAATCTAGACAAAATGTGTAATGATCTACCTGAAACAGAATCAACTATAATGAAAAGTAAACTAAGTAATAAAATTAAACCATATATAACTAAAGAAAGAAACAAAACAATAATAAAAGAACCAAGCTATCTTTAATATAAGACCCAAATCAAAGAACTGAATAACTTCCTAGGAGATAACGCATTAGAAATTATTAAAGCTGACAAATCAAACAAACAGTAATTGTTAAAAAAGTAACAAACTCCATGCTAACAGAATTTTTCAAGTAATTGTAACCAAAGGGGGTGAAACCAAATATGAAGTGTTTAAAATATATTTAAAATTTATTTTTACTGTATATAATTTTAGAAAGTGTACCTATACTTTGGTAACGGGTAAAAAGTGATAACTTATATTATTATTAAAAGAAAAAAAGCTTAAAATAATATTTTTGTAATGGTCTTAAAACATAAAACTGTTTTCTAATAAAAAATTTAAATAAATTTTGAAAAATCACAAAATTTGTGTTCTTATACTTTTGTAACAGACTATATCTGGGAGGCAAGATGGCATTCACATACCTTGTCATAATACTGTATAAGTAAAGTAGTTTTTTCCCGGCATCTTCTACCGTCGACGGTGTAACGCACGATTCTAGGACAAATGTAGCAAATTGAGACTGGAATCGATCTGTAGAGCATATCAATAGGAACAAAAAAGTCAAAGGAACCATGGCCTTACGGGCGACCCTTCGCGAGATATAGGCCCCCAAAAATGACTATGTGAAAAATATGAGGCCCTCAAAAATAAGGTAAAATTCAAAAGTGAAAATTTTCGGAACTAAATCTCGAAACTATGGCATGTTTTGCCGTTTTTTAGAATTTACTAGACACTCCCAAAACCTCCCTAAACACGAAGATCGCCACCTTTCGACTGCCACTTCCGGGGAGCGCCATGGGAAGTCGCGCCTTGCTCGCTCTCTGCTAAGCCTATCGCGTGTCTAACAGGCAGCAAGCCGTATTCTAACCACACTTCCATCAGCAAAGACCAAAGAAAAGCCCGATTATTACCGCTAATTCGGTAACGCTTTCTCCGCCGCCACTCTATACCGAGCGCGCTTCTATTTCATTATCTCTATCACAATCTAAGTAAGGTTAATGTCCAGATACGTGGACTGTCATGGCGGCATTTCCTGTTCCCCGACTGCCAGCCTCGACACCGGAGCTGTTTGGAGACGACATGTCACGTGACGACGCGAGCGAACGGCGGCGGCTGCTGCGCCGCGGCAGCGTCAGCGGCTGTCATGGCGCCTCATCGCTGATTCCAGCAAACAAAAGGAAGGTGGAGACGCACGTTCTAACCTAACCTAACCTATTCTAATAATTTAATTGGTAATAATTATGATAATTTATTATAATAGGTTAGGTTAGGTTAGAACGTGCGTCCCCACTGTTTCCTTTTCTTTTCCGGAATCAGAGATGAGCCGCCATGACAGTCTACGAATATGGACGTTAACCCGCGCGTCGGTTTTCCCCGTTTATCGCGGCGCAGCAGCCGCCGCCGTTCGCTCGCGTCGTCACGTGACATGTCTCCAAACAGCTCCGGTGTAGAGGCTGGCAGTCGGAAAACTGGAAATGCCGCCATGACAGTCCACGTATCTGGACATTAACCCTAACTAACGACGGAAAGAAAACAGATCCTGCTCCCATCTAAACCGAGCACGCTTCTATTTCGCTATCTCTAACATATTCTAACTGACAATGGAAAAGGCCAACAAAACAGATTCTACACTCACCTTGGACAGAGTCTTTTCCTTTCGCTACCTGACGACGCCTAGCCAGTGGTGATATTCAGCGGGTTCGCACAGGTTCGGCCGAACCCGTTGTTAAACACACGTAACATTTCTCAGTGATTTTGTTTCTTTTAAAAAATATATTAAAATATACGTATTATACTCTGTAACACTACTAAACTAGAGCCTTATACCCTGTTCGCCTAGTGCAACCTCCATCGACCGTTTTAATCCCGACTAAAACGAGGTTCAATGGCGATCGACTCGAGAGAGTTCTCGAAACTAGATCCAGTCATAAGAAAGACCCCAATGGTCCTTTTGACTTTTATGCTCGCACAGGAAGCTCTACAATTTGGGAGGAACGAAATTTTGCTACATTTGTCCTAGAATCTTGCCATCCTATAAATACTTTAAAATAGGTTAATTTGTTTATTTACCTTCGCTCGGGAAATTCGTTGTCAGACGGTTCCGCCATTTTTTTCAACAAATTTCCCGTGAGCCAATGCGCGACGTTCATTGAGTCACTTTTTAGCCGAAACGATTTTTTCTTGCAGTTAAAACGTAAACCGTGTACTTCTGCTTGCCGTCTAGAAGTAACGTTTGAACGTCGGCCGCAATATCTGTAATAATACTAAACACCAACTGAATGCCGAAAATCTATCGGGCTAGTTTAAGGCTAATTACTAAATGAATTACGTAACCAATTTGGCTCTAGAGGTAAGCGTTAGGCGCCATCTCTTATTAACATTAATAATTATAAATTAATTAATTAATTTAAATAATTTANTTCCATAAACTTATGTTACTGCAACTACAGTCACTGATGCAAGCTACTACATTATACGATAGTAAATAAAGTTCGGCTATTAATTTTAAAAGTATTTCTCTTGTCATTTTTTGATCAAACCCGATGTAAACAGGTTGCTTCCAATTTGAAACAAGGTTATTATTGCAACCATACACAGCACACCTAGTACTCAGCATTTTGTGCTTCACCTAACATAAAAATACAGTACTTCTATAAATCAATATATAGAAAAGTGGTATTTGAGAGCTTGCATTTCGTCTGCATACCAAAGTATTGCAATTGAAATGGCCGAGAGCACATAAACATAATTACTAATTGCTTTATGTAGTCTCTACCAATTGACAGGTTTTCTTGCACTTATCACACTTCTTAAGGAAGCGTACTAAAAATTTTTAAGCGTACGTTTTATTAAATAAATATAAAATAGAAGATATATTTCAATCTTTCAGGCTTTGCATCTAAGTCTGGAATTCCGACGACACTCGATGAAATTTCTCAAAGTTTTTATCTTATTTATAATTATATTTATACGATGCACTCATTTCTGGTTATCTGTACGAAGATTTTATGCGCATCGAATATAATTCTTGTTTTTCGGTAGTTTCGTTGAATTTGCCGTTGCAAATACAATAGAACTTAATTCGGATTGGTCGAAAAGAAACAAATTCGAACTTCGAGTCATAAAATTTCGTGTGAAAATCAAGATTTTGTACATCGCTTTAACGATAACTCGTAACAAACTATCCTTACGATATTACGGGCAATTGTTGTATCAATGTAAACTTATCGGTAATGTCCGGAAACTCAAAAACGCTTAACCGAATGTTTAGAATATTCTGCATATAGTGGCTGTGATCTTACATACAGTGGTAATTGTGCTTTTGACATATACTATCGACCGCCATGTTAATATAAATACTGAAATCTGTACTACATCTTAAGCAGGGTTGTCACATAATATCTATTTTCTTTAAGCTAAATCTAGATTGTTTCATCTCGAATTTATCTCTTTTCCGGATTTTGTTTAATTATTATATAAAAGGAAAAATCAAAGTTTAAACCGTTATATGAAGTAATTAACTCTCAATATATATTATTATTTGTATAATCTAAGCACGAGCCAGGTCTACAAGGTCCATTGTCATCTAAACTTATGCTTGAGAGTTTAGAGTGTTGATTGTGTATTTATACTGTACTCGAGTAAATCTGATCTGTACCATACTTACCGGTAGTACGTTGATGATTTTTTTCGAGCAGTGTTGCGTCAGGCCGATTCTTGTCTCGTTTGATGATTAATTAATTTTCGTAAGTCTCACCTGACCGTCTTGTTCGTACACCAGGTTCCAGCGTTGCCAGATGTTTTTTGCCCTTGTAGCCAAATAATTTTTAAAAAGTAGCCCAAAAGTAGCCAACTGCTCGAGCAGTTGGCTACTTTTGGGCTACTTTTTAAAAATTATTTGGCTACAAGGGCAAAAAACATCTGGCAACGCTGGAACCTGGTGTACGAACAAGACGGTCAGGTGAGACTTACGAAAATTAATTAATCATCAAACGAGACAAGAATCGGCCTGACGCAACACTGCTCGAAAAAAATCATCAACGTACTACCGGTAAGTATGGTACAGATCAGATTTACTCGAGTACAGTATAAATACACAATCAACACTCTAAACTCTCAAGCATAAGTTTAGATGACAATGGACCTTGTAGACCTGGCTCGTGCTTAGATTATACAAATAATAATATATATTGAGAGTTAATTACTTCATATAACGGTTTAAACTTTGATTTTTCCTTTTATATAATAATTAAACAAAATCCGGAAAAGAGATAAATTCGAGATGAAACAATCTAGATTTAGCTTAAAGAAAATAGATATTATGTGACAACCCTGCTTAAGATGTAGTACAGATTTCAGTATTTATATTAACATGGCGGTCGATAGTATATGTCAAAAGCACAATTACCACTGTATGTAAGATCACAGCCACTATATGCAGAATATTCTAAACATTCGGTTAAGCGTTTTTGAGTTTCCGGACATTACCGATAAGTTTACATTGATACAACAATTGCCCGTAATATCGTAAGGATAGTTTGTTACGAGTTATCGTTAAAGCGATGTACAAAATCTTGATTTTCACACGAAATTTTATGACTCGAAGTTCGAATTTGTTTCTTTTCGACCAATCCGAATTAAGTTCTATTGTATTTGCAACGGCAAATTCAACGAAACTACCGAAAAACAAGAATTATATTCGATGCGCATAAAATCTTCGTACAGATAACCAGAAATGAGTGCATCGTATAAATATAATTATAAATAAGATAAAAACTTTGAGAAATTTCATCGAGTGTCGTCGGAATTCCAGACTTAGATGCAAAGCCTGAAAGATTGAAATATATCTTCTATTTTATATTTATTTAATAAAACGTACGCTTAAAAATTTTTAGTACGCTTCCTTAAGAAGTGTGATAAGTGCAAGAAAACCTGTCAATTGGTAGAGACTACATAAAGCAATTAGTAATTATGTTTATGTGCTCTCGGCCATTTCAATTGCAATACTTTGGTATGCAGACGAAATGCAAGCTCTCAAATACCACTTTTCTATATATTGATTTATAGAAGTACTGTATTTTTATGTTAGGTGAAGAACAAAATGCTGAGTACTAGGTGTGCTGTGTATGGTTGCAATAATAACCTTGTTTCAAATTGGAAGCAACCTGTTTACATCGGGTTTGATCAAAAAATGACAAGAGAAATACTTTTAAAATTAATAGCAGAACTTTATTTACTATCGTATAATGTAGTAGCTTGCATCAGTGACTGTAGTTGCAGTAACATAAGTTTATGGAAAGAATTGAATGTGAATATCAATTAAACGTTTATTATGAATCAATTATTATTATCAATGAAACGTATATTAAAAATATAAATATGTGATTCGACATTTTTAATAGCTATGCACCAAAAGGTTATGTTCCAAGCAAAAATGGATATGGTGTAGACTTGGAATTACAAGAAGAACATTTAAATAAAATGATAAAAATAATCTCAACGATTAGAGCAAGTGAAAAAAATGCCCTCCAAATTTTCCATAAAGGAATGATAATCTCAATGAAATCGCTAATTGATCTTTTTCAAGATATGAAATCGACTTTTGATATAAAATACATCTGCACTCACAATTTAAATCAAGATTGTCTGGAAAACTTTTTTTTGATTATTTTAGGAAGAATCCTGGTATTTTAGAGTCAAAAGTAAATACTACAGATCGAAGACAAGAGGAATATATTATACCCAAAGTTTTAGAGAAAACACATGTAGAAGTATCAAGTGAAAATACAGACTAATATACTGAATGCAAAACTACTTTTTCTTCAAATAAATCTACAGGAAACTCTACATGCAAACTAGACTTTAACACAATCTCTGATGCTCTCGAGTATATAGCAGGATATTTTGCCTATAAAGAAAAATACCCAAACTTAATTAATTCCACTAACAAAATTAAAAATCATTACAACTATAGCATTCCGTCATGGGTGCAACATTTATCTTACGGAGGGCTTATTAAACCTAGGGTTTCTCAAACGGGATTCCGGGATCCCGGTTGTTTTTTTAACCCGGGAAATATCCCGGGAAATCCCGCAAATTTCTTAAAAATTCACTTTTTTTCTAATTTGGTGGTAAGGTTGAGGAATTTTGCAAATAGAAAGCATAATTAACTCATTCACTGTCAGAATACATTTGTATTTATTAATTTTAAACCTACATATTAGTTTTTTTTTAATTTTTGCTCGTTATAGCATGTCACAAATGGTCAATAATCAATATATAGCTTATTTGTGGCAGGACTATAAAAATTCTTTACTTGTCGGAACCTGTAATATCTGGAATAATTGTGCTTACGCTGTCTTGAGTTTTAACCATGCCCAGTAGCTTCAATAAATGCCTGACGCCAGATTGTGCAAATTGGGCAAGGATACAAACGAGTACAAAGTCTGCAAGTATGAAGTTTTTCTTC
>NW_019384751.1:239845-269810 GCF_000671375.1 Centruroides sculpturatus | reverse complement strand
CATTTATCTTATGGAGGGCTTATTAAACCTACTGATGAATGGCTAGCAAAAATTATAGAATGGAATAAATATTTCGAAATATATCACGATGAATCGTATAAAAAAGGCCCCGGAGTTGTACAGAATTAGTCAGTGGAAACAGTTTTACCTTTTACTTTAATAAAAGATTTTTGTAAATTAAGAACTATAATAAGAATTAATTATAGAAATCTTAAACAAGAAAACTATAAAATATTGAAAAGAATGCCTTCTGAAAATGGTGATTGTCGAAAAAAAATTAAAAAGTTAAGTAAGATAATCACATATTAAAAAGTATAGCTCATTAATTTGTTAAATAAATATTAGACAAAAGACTTGTAAATTTATTGACGTACAGTACACTTATTAAATCCGAAAATTCTACAGTAGTTTACATTTAGTAGTAATTTAATAATTAATTAAGAAATGATTTAATATTTTATCGTATTTTGTTATTTGAAAGATCTGACATGTTGAAGTAGAGGGCTTGCTGTGACGTCACATAGATCCAAGGTCACGCTAACAAATATACGGGATCTGGCTTTCCTTGTAGTTTAGTCCTTGGGACTCGCTTGCTTGCTTGCCGCCCTCTGGCGGTGAAGTTAGGCGTTAGCTGCTTTGGCTATTTCGCCCCGTGTAGTAGTTATCCCACTTGTGACATCATATAGATAAAAATTATTACATATTTCTTTTATGCCATTTATTAATTAATAAATTGTAAAATATTAAAAAAATAAATTAATTGAACCTGGGCTACGTTATGTTACAGGCCCGTGCATCTAGCTTGTCGAGCTTAGTTTCCGATTTTCTTCGACAGGGGTCGCCAATACGGACGCTGGTGTGTTCCAAGGACTGGAGTTGGTGAAACTCCAGTCCTTGGGACACACCAGCGTCCGTATTTATTTTTTTAATACTTTACAATTTATTAATTAATAAATGGCATAAAAGAAATATGTAATAATTTTTATCTACATGATGTCACAAGTGGGTACTTTTCTCGACGAATGAGAAAAGAGACTGTTAGTCACGTGATTCTAACGGCGGTTTCAGTTTTGAATTGACGTTCGAGAATGGAGAGAGTCGATTCTCCCGATGTTATATGCTTATCGGACAGCGAAGATGTAATTGTGGTCCCAGAGAAGGTAAATTAACGTTTATTTATAAGTTTAACAGCGTAACGATTAATTTTAAAAGCGTAGAATTCATTATTTACAAGGCAACTTGACCCATCGGTCTTCGTAGCCTAAACACTCGGAGTTCGGTCGTGGGTTAGCGCCTCGCTCGGACGGGCTGGCCACGTGGAGTTTTCCGGGCTTTCTCCACGTCTGTAATGCCTAAATAGGGGCCAGTTTCCCTTAAAAAAGACTTCCTGGAAGGCATCGCCCAAGTGTTGCGTTGTCGTAACTTGATTAACAAACAAGGCAACTTGATTCAAATTAAAGTCACCCGTCAAACACCGTAAGACAAATGACAGGAAAAAGGTAAACCGACTAACCTTACAAAAAACCCATTCCAGTACAGTTTAATGCAGATAGAATACTGTACAAACGTTTTCGATTTATGTAGATCTCCAGGTTAATGTGTTCCAAAATGGAATGCGAGGAAAAGAAGATTTTAAAATTATTTGAAAACATTCAAAGAAAATTCCATTTTGGAACACGTTAACCTGAAGGATTATTTGCCTACAAGAAAGGTTAGAAAGAAATTTCGCGTGCAAATACTGCGAGAAATTGAATTGGATACTCAAGAAACGACGTGGAGTATTTGTTAGGATGACGTATCTAATCTTTGATTGATTTGTTAGGATGACGTATCTAATCTTTTTACAATAAAATTTTTAAAGTACTGAATAAGAAAGGTTTGGAAAATTACACGCAAGTTTATCACAGAGCTGTAATATCACACCATCTAACTATTGTTGCTTTTGCTGAATATAGAATATTAAAAATAATATATATTTATATAAAAAGATATACATATAACATATTTAAAATTTTTGTAAATTTTGTATATATTTTTTGTATTTTACTTTGTTAATCTCGTCCCTTTTGGAATGAGGTTAACAGCACCAATAAAATAGAGTTCGAGTGAGGACCCGAAAGGGAACCGACGTGTTATTTTATGGTCTCCAATTTTCTTTGTCTTGTTCAACCTACACTCGACCTTACGACTACGACTGCAAAATAATACGACAATTTATAAGAGTCGACAGGATTACCTTAGTACCAGCCATGAGTAAATCTAGAGACAAATCCATCCCAGAAACAGGTAGTTCTACCTCTCCTAAACTAAATCTTATACCGTTTAACCCACGTGGAAAGCTAAGTTTGACTTCGTGGATGAGACTGTTTGAGAAGCAAGCGGCGAGACAAAAGATTGACGAACAGGAGCTTCACTTTTACATACCAGAGTATTTACAGCATGAAGCTTTCGACTATTTTTGTGAAAATTTAGTAGAGGAAACGGATTGGAACAAAATTAAACAAAAATTACTCGAGTACTTTCCACAGGAAGAAGAAGATTACTTCACCGAGTTTGTAAATCGACGACACCAGCGAGAAGAAAACATCTTAACTTACTACAGAGACAAAACCTCCTTGGCGGAAAAAGCTAAGTTAAACATGCAACAGACCATTACGGGCCTCAATGCCGGCATAAACTCAGAAATTAGAAAATATATGATAGCTGCACTGCCAACCACCGCTGTCGAATGGCTTCAGAAGGCTACTAAGTTAATAAAAATTCAAGAAGAAGCAGATCATCCTCCGAAAACCCAGAAAGAAAATCATCCAGCAACTAAACCGAATCGAGAAAATTACACAGCATCTCAACACTTTGCTGAAAACCAAATACTGTCATGGCCGCACACAAAGAAAACGACGCCATCTTGGATTCCACCAAGAGATCAACCTAGTACAGAAATTTGGAACATTGCACGCCATCTTGGATTCCACCAAGAGATCAACCTAGTACAGAAATTTGGAACATTGCACGCCATCTTGGATTCCACCAAGGGGTCAACCCCAGTAATTTGGCACATCACATGAGCACACCGCCATCGCCTTGCCGTTTTTGCTATCAGCAGGGATTACCAGCCCAGCACTGGAGAAGAGACTGTCCCCAAAGATATTCAGCTCCTACTCACAGAGACATACACATGGTATCTGAAGCAAATAAATCAGAATCAACTTCACCATCTTGACTACTACTAACTGTTTCGGTGGAGAACAAGACGATGCCTGCACTCATCGATACAGGAAGCTCCATCAGCCTTATATCCCAAGGACTATTAGAGACTTTATCCAGATACTTTCAATATCAATCGGATGTGAATATTATCACTACAGCTGCAGGATCTACCACTAGCATGGCTAATGTATCAATCCCCCTTAAGATTGGAAGCCTAACAAAAAGCATTACTTTACATGTAGTATCCAAAATCAGACTATCCTAACATTAGATCCTATTTCGAAGTACGTTCATATCACTCTAGTTCCACAAATAGTCACTATAGTAGAGATATTAATCATTCTTGTGATTGCATAAGTAACAATAGTAATAGCTTATATAAGATAGATCAGAGGGAGACCCCTCAGGCTCCTAACCTTGTCTTCCCACCTCCTTTAGCTCAGAATGCAGCAGAAACTTGTAGGGGTAGGGATAGTTCTACTTCCTTAGAGGAATCTCTGCTAAATATTTTTAACATTAGGGATGTTGTTAACCCTAATCTGAAGGATGAACAGAAACAGAAGCTAAAGAGCATTATTTTAGGATTTCGAAAAGTTTTTTCTGCTGAGAAGTTTTCAGTGCCAGCCCTAAAAGTAGCTTCCCCTAGGATATTACTTACGGACGAAAGGCCCATAACTCTCAAATCTTACAGAGCATCTTACCGTGATAGAGAAGAGATTGATAGACAGGTGGAACTATTACTAAAATCGGGATTAATTGAACCATCGTCGTCCCCGTGCACTGCCCCAGTCACATTAGCTAAGAAAAGAGACGAGGGAAAAACTAGACTATGTATGGATTATAGGAAGTTAAACGAGAAGATTAAAATTAACAATTTAATTAACAAAATTAACAAATTAACAATGAACCTATTCCCAGAATAGATGAGCTGCTAGATAGACTAATAGGTGCGAAAATATTTTCTACTGTAGATATTCTGTCAGCCTATTGGCAGGTTCCTCTCCATTCTGAAGACAAAGAAGTAACTGCTTTTGTAACGAATTCTGGTCACTTCCAGTGGAATCGTTTACCATTTGGCCTAAAGACTTCGTCCTAGATTTTTCAGCTAGTTTTAAAAAATATCCTAAATAAATATAGATTTCCTTTTCTCATCAATTATTTTAATGACTTGTTAATTTTTAGTCAGAACGTGGATGAACACCTAAAACATTTAACACGAGTATTTGAATTATGTTCAAGGGAAGGACTTTACTTAAATCTTAAAAAATGTCAGTTTGTTAGATCTGAGATTAATTATCTTGGGTTCAACATCAAACCAGAAAATTACTCCCCCTCATTATCAAATATAGAAACTATACAAAAGTATAAAAATCCCATCTGGAAGGTTGTTTAGATGGTCTTTGAAACTGAGCATGTATCAGTATGACATTAAACATCAGAAGGGAAGCCAGAATATAGAAGCTGATTATTTATCCAGAGCTCCCGTGAGCCATTTTGTTACCACTGAGGAAGTCCTTTCCAACCAGGATAACGCATTACTCACCTCACCCAAGTTCTTCTGAGATCATGAAGATGTAATCTGTATCAGAAAGAAGGGATTTATAAAGAAAGTCATACCTCCATCGCTTCAGTACAAGGTGCTATCCAGGGCACATGCACACTATGGTCACCCAGGTATAACACAGATGCTGAAACTAATCAGTCCACGTTACTATTGGCCGAATGTCATCAACGATGTTGTAGAGTTTGTTAAACATTGTGATGTTTGTCAGAAAGCAAAGACATACAACCATAAAAAGTTTGGCTTGTTAGGTGACTTACCTTCATCAAAAGCTCCATTTGACATGTTATCTATGGACACTGTCTCTGGAATGCAAAGATACGGATCTACTAAAGGCTACCTTCCATCGATCACTTTTCTAGGTTTGCTTGGTGTTTCCCTTCCAAATCTACTTCTATAAATGCCTACATAGATTGTCTAGGCAACATATTACAAACAGGCAGCCCAAAACGTCTACTAACAGATAGATCACCTTCATTTACTTCCTCTAGATTCAGAAGATATTTAGAACGGAATGGAATCAAACAACATCTAACAAGTACTCAGCGACCACAGCACAATGGGATAGTTGAGAGACTAAACGCCACACTCGTCTCTAGACTAAGAATAAAATATTCAGAAAATCCAAAACGATCCTGGACTCAACTGTTACGTGACATTGTGAAAGGATACAACCAAACACCCCATACTATAACAGGGGTGTTTGGTTGTATCCTTTTGTAACCCTCCAATGTTTTTGATGTACGGAGAAATCCCCGATTCACCTCACAACTTGAATTATCCCTCTCTCAGCGAAGCACGTAAGATTGCCACCGAAAGAACTGAATTAGCTCACGAAAGAAACAGAGATAAATATAATAGTCAACATTAAACTCCAAACTTCAAAGTAGGAGATCAAATATTACTACAAACCTTCTTCCATCCCGACCAAGGAAAACTTGCTCCAAAGTATCATGGACCTTTCACCATATTAAAAATCGTATCTCCTTGTAACATAGAAATAGACAGACCTGTCCAATCATTAAATAAATTAACCGATATTGTAAATGTAGATAAAATTATACCGTATTATAATCCAACCAACATTAGAGTTCAAGCCGATAAATTGTATAACACCCAGCCCAACCTCTCTGAGGCTCCATGATGTCGCCTTTTCAGGAGGGGGGCATTTAAAATTTTTGTAAATTTTGTATATATTTTCTGTATTTTACTTTGTTAATCTTGTCCCTTTTGGAATGAGGTTAACAGCACCAATAAAATAGAGTTCGACTGAGGACCCGAAAGGGAACGGACGTGTTGTTTTATGGTCTCCAATTTTCTTTGTTTTGTTCAACCTACACTCGACCTTACGACTACGACTGCAAAATAATACGACACATATATAATTATATAGAAGAATAATATATATCTCTGTATCAAATATTTCCAGAAAATATTTTAAAAATTTGATTCATCTCTTATTTTTTGTCAATTGCTGTCTAGAGCAGCCAGCGCTTTATTACACAATCAACTAGAATCAATTTTCATGAAAATTCTCACAAAACAGCTCACAAAATTCTACTAAAATCAAAAAATTGTGACCTACATTATGCCATAAAATCTTTGTATTGGTAAATTCTTTTTATGAAATAATATGAAATACTTTTTACATTTAAAAAGTATTTTTAAAGTAAATTTTTTATCATCATTTTTTAAAGATTACTACAATAAGGTCACAAGTATAGAGTATCAATGACATTCACAACGAATTTAACAGCATTGAAATAGCTCGTTCTTCTTCGTCGAGTGTGGCTCGTGTTTGCACCCGAACTGTAGGATTACCACCCCTACAACATCTTGCCAAACATCAAGAAGCTTGTTGTTGGCGTCGATGAATGCCAAAAGGAACTTTATCGACAGAAAGTGACTTTCGGGGTGAAATCGTTGGATGTCTGACGATCATGTCGTCGTGTTAAAAGCCAATAAAAGTAGATTGGTGGTGCTAAGGCTAAATTGCCTACTAGGCTTTTAGAAAACAGGATATACGATTTACTGAAAGTGCATTTAAAAACTTACAGCTTCTCCATTAATAACTTGGAACAACTTATTAATTAATGAATTGCGACAGCTCCAAGTAACACAAAATATTTATATTACATTAGACTCTTAAGGAAGTGTTTTACGTCTGTACTTGCGATGATATTTCAAAGATGGTTATCTGAAGAAAATTCAGTTTGCAGATTTCAATTGGCATATACAAAAACTAAAGGTACAGAGATGGCAATATTTTTTCTATCGTCATTAGTAAAACTTTATTTAACTTAAAAAACAGGAAAATATTTGCAGCATTTGTTGATATTTCAAAAGCATTTGACTCCGTACATGTTCTGACTTTGGTAAATAAACTGAAAGATGGTTTCTGGAAAGAAGTTTTCAATTGCAGTTTTGAATTTTTTTTCCTGCATGTAGAATAAATATTATGCATGGCACGGTAATCAAACATTTCCCGAACTGGTACTTGATCAAGGAATTCTTCAGGGTGAGCCTTTATCACCTTATCTATTTAATTTTTATATAAAAGATAGATAGATTGTTTTTAAATGACACAGGTGGAATACAGATTTCTGAAAGGACATATCATTATATTTTTTATGCTGATGATTTGGTTCTATTACCTCCAACTAAATTGGCATTACAAAGAAAAATTAATACATTAAATACTTATTTGAAAAGCTTATACTTAACAGTTAATACGTCAAAGACTAAAATTAAGATATTTAGAAGTAATTTGAAGAAGTAATGAGTAGATAATGGAAATACGAAAAAATTTAATGTAACATACAGAAGAAAGATAAAATTGTAATTGATGTGGTAAAAGAATATCGTATTCTTCCCTGTTACAAGGCCTGCCTTTATTACAATAAAGTAATTATTATATATTACATTAGACTTTATATAATAAATCCTTCCATTTACTTACAACTGTGTTTTTGCATGCTTAGAGATTTTTTTTTTTTAGGAATGAAAAGAATAAATAGACAGAAGGACAAACTCAGTTTGTATAGTCATAATTTTCAATTTTGAAATAAGTCAAAATAATCCTGGGCTTCTATGTACAATTAGAGATTTTTTATTAATGAACAAGCAAATCGCAAACATATCCCAGAATTAGTGCATGTATTATGCTATTCCTCTTTCTTTCAATGTGATTTCAAAACATATATATAAAAATGGGGTGTACCTACAGGCAGCCCCTGTCGGGTCCCTTTGTGAGATGGTCGTTAGATAATTAGAAAGAACTATCTTAACTTCGTTCCTTTTTATCATTATCATCTGCAGAAGATGCGCCGACAATATTTTTATAATATAGAAAACAGACTGTACTGTTTTCATAGTTAATCTGATTCAGTATCTTCTTGTGACAATCTCATACTGTTTTAGTCTTCTTTCTTGTATTTTGTTGCCAGTATCAATTACTTTAACTTTACCTTAAATGCACTCATTTCTAATTTAATTAGCTTTTATTATACTACATATTCATTTCTGATTGCATTCTTATCTTAGGCTTTAGTGTTAGTCTAGGCTGACCAAACATTTGTTTTGAACAGGACAGTACTGTTTTATTGTTTTGTCACAGGACAGTTAGTAAAAGTCTTGTCTTTGGTTAGTAAAAATCTCAGTTGCCCTGTTTTTATAAACTTTGAAATGTTCTTAAATGTTGGTCATTCATGACCTGTAAACAAGTTTGTCACTGGTAGTTATTACATAGTTTTGTGTCTTGGTATAAATAGTCAATATCTGGACAAAGCTTTACTTCTTCACATTTTATTTAATACATTTTAGTATTCAGTAGGATTTCCTTTTTTAATGGATCGTCGAATAACAGATGTTTTTCCCAAGTTCTGCCAAATCAGTGTAATTTTCCGTCCTTTAGCAGATCCATAACTCTAAATAATAGATTTTTTCTAGCCCTATTTATTGTAAACTTTGCATTATTTTCAACATTTAATTAATAGTTGGATTTTTCTGGGAATTTATAGAGTTTAAAAATGAACTTGTTACATCTGGGATATGTGCAGTATAATTGAAGAATTGTATGAAGATAGTCAGCATGAATTCTACAGATTGAAGAGGAGCCATCTAGTTATCATGCAGGTTTAAGTGTAGTGCTGAAATATAGTGAGGATATCAAGTCTTTCCAAGTCACGAAGACCATGATAAGTTTTATCATAAATGAACAGGCTGTACATGACATTGCTAATATCAAGCAGTTGTTATATTCAATTGACAGAAAAACAGCATCAAAATAAACCAAAATGGATGAGTTTTTTAACAAATTGTAAAGTCGAGTGAAGTGCTAATCACCATATGTCCTTGGTCTCTTTTTGCGCTTATGATATATATAGTTTCCTTGTTCTTTGTTGTACGTATGTAAGGTATATACAATCTTAAAATGTGTGTCTCTTTAGAATATAGAATAGAGATCTCAAGAGACTGAATAATTACAAGTATTAGTATTTCTTATATATATAGGGGGTTTATAATGGATACTTTCCTGGATGTGTGGAAAATCCATTATTCTTGATATAATGAATGTTCAGAGGCCTGAGCAATCCATTAAAATGATATTCTACTGTATGTTTATTGTTATTATTCCATTTGTTAATGCAGTGTGGACATTAAGATGTCTTCCATGGAAAAAAAGTGTAGATACAAACTAGCTTTTGGGCCACCCTCTTTATTTTACATATAAATTTGCTTTTTCTCGTATCACGCTTTAAGACTTCGTTTCAAAAATCAAAATCTATTGTATATTCTAAGTTGTTAGTTTTGCCAGCCAGTAATTAAGATGCGAAGTAATTATTGATAACATTTTAAAAGTTATAATTTGAGAACAAAAGACAACTGATCACTTTTAACATCTGAATCCCAAGGAAGATTGTTGTAGTTTGGGAGAGAGATGTGCCAATCAAGATTAACAAGAGAGGGGATAAAAGTGTTTGAATATTTGCATGTCTTAGATACTATGTGTGATGTGTAGAATTAGTTATTGTTCTGTGACCTTGCTGATTGCAACATACTATGCCATATATTGTTTAAATTTTTGTTTTATATGTTTCATTGTTTTGTGACCTCAAAATAAAAATGACAGAGAGAAAAGTGCACATTCAATGACAATCTACAAAAAGAAATTAAATTCATCAAACTGGATTAATTACAGAGTGATAAGATGAAAGGGATGTGTCAGTATTGTTATGTTCATTTTTTTTTAGTTTTTATTATGTTCATAGAGATAGAAGCGACATCAACGAACAACTACATATCCAGAAACATAAAGATGCTGAGAAAACAAGAACAGCTTTACTCTAACACTGTTTTGGAAATCTTCCATACAAAATAACACAATTTTTAAATGTAAACTTAATTATTCAATTTTTTTTATTTAAATAAGCATGCGTGCTGTCTCAAATTTGCCTGTGAATTTTAGAATATTGAAATATTCAAATTATTTTGTGCTTTTTATCAGATATACTTTAATGAAAACTGGTAGGACAAGAAGAAAAAATTTCACTGACTTTCCTGTCAGCCGGGTGTCCATGTCATTGCTTTCAAACTTTAACCCTTAAGACTGTCACTGTGATTTCTTTTAATAGATTAATCTTCATATTTAGTAAACTTTATTTAAACATTTTTTATGATGTTAAATTTTTTTAACTGTAGGAAACAAAAAAGAATAGTATACTTTTTCTAACTTTGGAACCTAACTTTGTGTTTTGCATTAGTCCTTTGTTTCATATAGCACAGATTTGCATAACACTGCACTTTTCGGACTATAATTACTGTGTTATACAAGGGATACCTGTACTTGTAATCACCAGTTTATGAACTATTGAATGTAATAATTTATGCTGGCCTTCTTCACATGCTTATGTATAGACAGAATGTGATGATCTGGATGGATTCCCAATCTGATTTACAAAATTACCTCCTCAAATAACCCCATATTAAACTAATTTAACTTAATTTTCATTAAATTTTATTCACTTTTTATCGGGTTTTTATATATTAATATAATCTAAAAAGATTACAAAACTTCAACATCCTGCAAACAGACTATAACACAACCTTTAGTCATAAATGAGGATGTTTTGCTTCCTTCCTCCATATCTTATCTTAAAATTTTTCCTAAACACCTGTCTGGGTGACACAACTAGGAATCCTGTCAGATGATGTTTTTCTGGTAAAAAGATGGGGAAATATTCAGTAATAAAAGGTCAAGTTTCCCCACACTCGAGGCAGATCATCCCAGATAGAATTGCCATGTAAAGGCAGGTCATCTATGATCCATGATCTAGTCATATAGAAAGTGTTCCTGCTTTATCCACTGTGTCCTTTCACTGGCCTCTCCTTCCGAAGACCGGACCAATACTCTCCTAGACCAACAAGCTCCGAGCAGTAAAAAAAAAAAAAATTATCATCCAGCGAAAATTTGAAACTTAAAATTTAATAATAATTTGCCGCCAGAGGGAGGATAGAAGATAATCTACATTAAACAGCGCAAATTTCCAGTAGATATAAAGAAACTCCCAAATGGAGAAGGATGAAGTAAGCAAGATGTCATAAGATCATCAAATCCAATTTTTAAAAAATTTTTACTTTTTAATTGGTTGTTTCTCTGTTTTAAGGAACTTTTTCCAGGACGGCCGCATAGCGTAAAAAGGAAGGTCGGGTCGTATGAAGTTTTTACTAAAGAACATTTAAAAGAAATATGGTGATCACCCAAGAACTTTTGGAAGCGACTACGTCTTAATTTTTAAAGAAAATTTTATCATCCAGCGAAAATTTGAAACATATGTTTAATGTTTTGTTATTCTATTACTTGTCCTTGTTATTTTGGTCTTCTGTGATTAAATTGTTGATTTTTATATTAATGACCTTCTTAGTCAAGTATTTATTGCTTATGCACAACCCCACACAGAATCTTACCACTCGGGTTCTGTTAGAATAAGCCATCCAATGACAAAGTGAGCAGGTCTAAAGGATCTGACAATTAGAGGGTCTTGACCCTCGTCCGTATTCTCACACAGAATATGTTCTGTCTAGTGAGTAAGAGATAGCTTTTTAAAAAATGAATGGGATAACTGTTTTGTAATTTTGTTGTAAAATAAAACATTCAACACCTTATAACGCTGAGAAATATTTATTAATACACAAACGTTTTCAGCCTAATGGAATAGGCCATCATCAGGTGACACCTGATGATGGCCTATTCCATTAGGCTGTGTATTAATAAATATTTCTCAGTGTTATAAGGTGTTGAATGTTTCATTAAATGTTTAAAAGAAGCTGAGTTTGATATTCAATTTGTTGTAAAATAATTTAAAATTAGTTTTTAGAGTTTTTTGTAACCTGCCGAAGAAGGACATTAGTTTGATATGCCGAATAATTAGTATACAGATTTGTTTTACAATAAGTATCTGAAAAACAATTGCCATCCTTTAGTTTTTGTGCAGTCTTTTCCTTGATATAACAAGTCATTAAATAAAGTAAGATTCTCGTAAACATTTTTCCATAACACTTACAATAAAGGACAAGAAACATTAATCATAATAGCATTTAATTATTATTAATAGCAATAATGTAGCCCAATCTAATCGAGCAATCATTTAGCTTAGTAATCCATATTTGTTAGATTCATTTATCATTTTTTATGATAGTTTCAAAAGATCTGTTGTTTTCTTAATGCTAAATTTAAATGATCTTTGTGTTTATCATTATTTTGCTAACATAATGTGAAAATCTTTTATAATTTAAAGGTTTCCTCAAAACTTCCAGAAGTTTTGATAACTCTCAAATCTGATAATTCTTCCGATGAAGAAAATGTAAATTTTTTGAGGAAAAGAGTAACTCGGCGAGGCTTAAAACTCGATGATTTTGTTTCATTGAACCCCGAATTGGAAGAAGAATTGGAAATGTCAAAAATTTATACTTCCAGAGTAGATTCATTCAGGAAACAAAGGAATAATTTTTATGAAAGTAAGTACATTTTATAATATTGATAATATTTTATAATTTCTGAAGTATAAAGAAATATTTTTCAATTCAAATTTGTTGTATTAAACAAAATTTCTAGATATTAACTTTTCAATAAACAATCTTCATTCCTATATTTCTATATAATAAATGTAAGAAGATAGGAATGAAGATTGTTTTTGAAGAATCTAGAGGCAGGATCCCCACAATCTATCAGTAAATATTATGACACCTGCAAAACAAACAAGTAAGCTGGAATGCTAGACTGCGTAACGGTAGAGTACTGTTACCATTTAATAGGCTGTATAGATAGTGGAACTCAAGTTGTTTAGTGAAATCATTGGTACATATGGCATCAAAGTTGGAAAATTGCTATAGAATCTGACTTTGATATAAAAATGCTGTGATTATTTTTTCCTTTAAAAATTTGAAACAAAATATCAAAGCATTTTTAGATAATACTTTACAAGTTTTACTATTAACACAATATTAAATAGAGTTTTCTGTCATAAACTATAAATATGATCTCTATAAACGGGCCCAAGCATAAATATATAGTTGTCCCAGCTTTAATTCAAAATGCTCGGGACCATGAAAACTGGACTTGAATTATCTGATTTCAAACTAAAAGGGTAATTTTTTAAATAAATGTTGAGTAGACTTTTTGCGGGATGTATTTTACATTATATTTACTTAATGTTTTACAGTAATTATAAATGAATATTAGATGGCATTTGCTTTTATGTTGTAAAAATATAAAAATAGAACAAACATGGACGATATAAAGTTCTGAATTTTTTCGTGTTGATATTGAAGGTTATGCTCACATTATATTACTGTATACAGAAATTTTATTACATACTCATCAAGACGAAGTTTTATAGTAAACATTTCTTTATTTCACTGGAATAAAGTGCAGAACACAATGAAGAATCTGAAACCAATGGAAACTAAGATTCAATGTTGTTAGACTGAAAGGTGTTTGCCATCAACCGGCAGTCTATAACCAGAAAGTGGGAATTAATTTTAATACAGAAAACGGTATCAATTAAAAAACAGATTTGAAAGAGTTACAAGCATGAAAAGAGTGTAAGAATGCTGTAATTTGACACAATTTACTGTATTTCAGCATAACATTTACAGAAAATTTAATCGAAGCTTCCTGTCCTTTAAATGTTAGGTTTCTAGATCATATAGTATGTTAATAATTCAAGGACTTCTCATACAGGAATGGACTTCATTTAGATGGACAAATAAAATCTTTGACATAGTCATTCTGCAAGATACATTTTGGGTCTACTAGTTCCAAGCAAAGTTAAAAGGAAAATTGTTTAAAATAATGTAAAAGATTATATAATTTTAAGTTTAAAATTGATAATGTAAATCATATCATCAAATAAAAATATATGCAGCTGTCGGTGAGTCACGCTGCACTAACTACAGTAAAAGAAGACTAACCCGATGTCATGTGACAAGCTGGCAGTCGTGGGCACATACATATGCCGACGTTGTGGTGTGACCAATATTAATATATTTGATTGTAACGTAAGTATCTGAACATCTATGTCATTTTATTTCATTTTTATTTTACAAGGGATAGAAAAATAATAGTACATTGAGGCAGTCAATGTGTTAATTAAACACTGTGATCAAATGTGTTACTTGAAATTACTCATTAAAACATTATTCAAAATTGATTACTATTTCTAAGTGACAGCTTAATATGCTACTTTTACTTTCCAGTCTCCAAACTGTTAAGGCTGGCAACACCTGCATTAATTACATAGTAAAACTGGTGGCGATAAAAATTTAAAACTGGCAAAACGGTGGTGATCTTTTTTAATTTTCCAGAGTGACCCGTGTTGGGAGTATCACATGGTACCTTTTCTTTCAGTAAATGGTCTCATTGAATGGGCTGGTATCATGGCTGGTAACATTACCAACACATTTGTATTACTACTCACATAACTCGAGATTAATTAAGTACTTGGGAGTATTACCTAAATCTCATGAAGGATGAGTCTTTCACATAGTTCTTTATAGATTTTATATTCTTGTACTTAAATGTTATGCTTTTGAGTTAAGTAAACTTCATTGAAACTAATAATTTATGAATTAAACATAAATATAAAATGATTCACAAACAAATTGTGCTACTATTTTTTTAACACTTGGTGGTTTTCATTTGCCAAGTGTTAAAGAAAATAGAAATTAAGAAAACACTGTTTCAGAAGATTGGTAATGAATATAAAAATAATAACATTAAATAATTTAAATCTGAAACACTTTCAAAATGATTATTTTGTATTAAGTTATATTATCTGTATGAATGAAATTATATTGTACTAGTTTAATATACAGGTTGATTCCAAACTATGGGGATAAGCTTTGGAAATAAATACCTGGTAGGAAAAGGAACAAAAATGGTTCAAAAATGCAATGGTGCCAGATGGATGGCACTACTGGCCATCACAAGTTGCTCACACAGGATGTAACACTTCATAGCAATATGGCATACATATCTCGGGCAGAGTCACATTGATATATCTGAAATGTCCTCCATAGACTTCAATGCAAGCTGTTGTATGTTGTATTATGAACTGATACATCCTTTGAATGTTTCTACCTATTCTGAACAGTGCTACAAGTAGCATCCATGTGTTGTTGCAACATCCATCAGTAACTAGTTTAGTGTACACAATACTTTTAAAATATTCCCATATGGAAAATTCAAGGTGGTTGAGGTCTGGCAACCATGCAGCCCTCTCTCAACCAATTCACCTGTCAGAGCAGGTGGCAAACAGGCATATAGAAGTGGTCCTATCTCTGCAGCAGTGCATTTCTATACATTACGTTGAAAGGACTATTTTTCTTCTCTGCTAGGAATTCACACCTGAAGTTTGTTTCCATAATTTGGAATTAAATATGAAATNCTTGTGCATGGTTACTTTGAGAATTGTAAATTTTATTGGTTAAATAAGCAGTTGCAGATTAATATTATGTAAGCTCTCTTATCTTTAACATTTTTTAATTTGACTGTTTTTAGGAAAAGTCCCTATACATTACGTTGAAAGGACTATTTTTCTTCTCTGCTAGGAATTCACACCTGAAGTTTGTTTCCATAATTTGGAATTAAATATGAAATATGTACATAACAAGTGTCTTGTATGGTACAGTTTAAATAAATTTAAATTATGCATGTAGCATCTGTTTCATAAAAGCATAGCAATTTATATTATTGACAAAATGTATAATAAAATCATTCTAGTAAATGTAACTTTTTCATTTTAAAATCAGTTTTGTTCTATAGCAATTCATTATACAATT
Organism: Centruroides sculpturatus; assembly: GCF_000671375.1. Classification (NCBI taxonomy): domain Eukaryota; kingdom Metazoa; phylum Arthropoda; class Arachnida; order Scorpiones; family Buthidae; genus Centruroides; species Centruroides sculpturatus. The sequence continues at coordinate 253,702 of NW_019384751.1, read as the reverse complement.
ATATTAATGGATCATTATAGAACATAACATATTACTTCCAGATTTACCTGCTTTCTTGTCTTCCGTTCCACAGAATAATGATGATGATGAAGTATTGGATAAGGAAAGTGAAGAACACGAAAATGTTAGCAATGCTTGCAAAAGACTTTGTGTAAATAATGTAAATAATTCACCTGTAGTAGAAAGGTAATGCAGTAATATTTAAAATTTAAACATATATAATACACTGTTAAAAAATATATATTTTTTAATAGTGTATTATGTCTAGACTAAATTAAATTCTATTTTTAGATTTATATTTTTCTGAAAAACTGTAAGTAATATCATTAATCACCTGTGGGCTATCTCTAAAATATTTGTGATATGCTTCTTCTCTAGTCTTGTGTTTAATTATACAAGATGGCTTTTCTTTTTTGCTAGACTTATTGTACCATCAGTAAAAGGAGGACAAACTTTAGAAATGGGAATGAAAAGCTTTTCTGAAGTTTCTCTTCCTTTTATTGATGGTATAATAAGTCTAGCAAAAAAGAAAAGCCACCTTACTGCTCGTATAATTAAAATATTTTTAAAGTATTTTTTATTCTTAATTTATCCATTACTCTCAGTTATTTTAACTTGGATTGTAGCTTAGAGGACACTCAAGTTTCTGTAACAAGTTAGTATCCAGTATGAGAGATAATAAAATAAAATATTATTCAAAACATTTTATTTTTTTACTTTTATTTATAATCTGTTTCTGCTTAAAGCTTTTTATAAACAATTAAAAAAAATCATTTGATTACATATGTAATTTTAGCATTTTCTGATATATTAAATTGTAAGTAAAGGGCAAAAAATCATAGAAAAGAAACTTAAATGCCATTATTATCCTTACTGAAAAGAATTTTTACAATATTCAGCTTTTATTAGAAAGACTATGATAGTACTTAACATTAATTATTTAAAAGTTATTAAAATATTCCTATTGTAGTATTATTGATTATAGTTGATATCTACTAATTTTGGTTAATTCTGAAGAAGGAAAAAAAGACTGGGTCAAGAATATATCATAAATATAAGCTGTTAGAGATGTTTTGGTTAAATTTACAACCTATTTTAAATATTTGCAAGGTGATAAACTCAAAACTTTTTAGCGAATAGCTGAAGAAATTTGCATCTAAGACTATAGGAAAAAAATTCTGGAGCTGAAGCCAAGAATTTTTTAATGAATGTATGTATGGCTTTGACTTCAACTCTCTGCCATGGTATGAATACCTCAGAAATATTACAAAGAAGATTACAGTTTGTTTCCTTTTAAAGCTGTGTAAATGCTCGTAGTTTAAATTATTTAAATTATACAGCAATAAACTGTGCAAATCTAATGAGAGTTATGGAATTTAACTTGTGCATGGTTACTTTGAGAATTGTAAATTTTATTGGTTAAATAAGCAGTTGCAGATTAATATTATGTAAGCTCTCTTATCTTTAACATTTTTTAATTTGACTGTTTTTAGGAAAAGTCCCTCACCACCACCCCAAATAACTGCTCTTCCAATTAATTTTTCAAAAAGGAATAATAGAAGAAAGACAAATAAGATACTAAGGTAACTAAAAGTTAAAAACATACAAATATAAACATCTATAAACCTAATTGTTATATTAAAGCCAAACAATTGCTGAATTAGGTTGCACTATATTACTGCTTTTCTTCATAATTAAATGCTAAGTAATTTGGCCTAGAATGGGTCGGCAACCTGCCTGTGGCTCTTTCTAAGTTAGTAAATAATATACATATAACAAAATTAAATTTTAAATTTAATCCAGCTTTTATTTAACATTAATTATTTAAAAGTTATTAAAATATTCCTATTGTAGTATTATTGATTATAGTTGATATCTTCTAATTTTGGTTAATTCTGAAGAAGGAAAAAAAGACTGGGTCAAGAATATATCATAAATATAAGCTGTTAGAGACGTTTTGGTTAAATTTACAAGCTATTTTAAATATTTGCAAGGTGATAAACTCAAAACTTTTTAGCGAATAGCTGAAGAAATTTGCATCTAAGACTATAGGAAAAATTTCTGGAGCTGGAGCCAAGAATTTTTTAATGAATGTATGTATGGCTTTGACTTCAACTCTCTGCTATGGTATGAATACCTCAGAAATATTACAAAGAAGATTACAGTTTGTTTCCTTTTAAAGCTGTGTACACACTCGTAGTTTAAATTATTTAAAAATATACAATGGATGCTTGATAGGTCAAACTTTTTTAACTCTAATTTTATTTTTGCCCTGAATTAACTCTCTTGTTTCACTAGATATTCAATGCATTCTGTGTCTGTGTTTCTATAAGTCAAAGTTGTTTTGAGAACACATTTCACTAACATGAAATTTAAGATCTGAGATTTTGTGTCTGTCAATGGACACTTAACTAAACTTAAAATAAATAAATAAGAAATGAATGTTTAAAAATAAGTTAATCATTAAATAAAGTCATTGATATAATTTATAGATTTAATTCAAATTATACAGCAATAAACTGTGCAAATCTCATGAGAGTTATGGAATTTAACTTGTGCATGGTTACTTTGAGAATTGTAAATTTTATTGGTTAAATAAGCAGTTGCAGATTAATATTATGTAAGCTCTCTTATCTTTAACATTTTTTAATTTGACTGTTTTTAGGAAAAGTCCCTCACCGCCACCCCAAATAACTGCTCTTCCAATTAATTTTTCAAAAAGGAATAATAGAAGAAAGACAAATAAGATACTAAGGTAAGTAAAAATTAAAAACATACAAATATAAACATCTATAAACCTAATTGTTATATTAAAGCCAAACAATTGCTGAATTAGATTGCACTATATTACTGCTACTCTTCATAATTAAATGCTAAGTAATTTGGCCTAGAATGGGTCGGCAACCTGCCTGTGGCTGTTTTTAAGTTAGTAAATAATATACATATAACAAAATTAAATTTTAAATTTAAGTAAATGAAAAAGATAACTCATAAACTCCACTAATATATTTTTAAAGACTTTTTATTTAACTAATCACTTGTCACTTCACTATCAGAGTAAGAACAAGACTTAATAATAATAATTGAATATCTCCAGAGAAAAACATGCCAAACTAACCTAGAAAAGGTAGAATTTTTACAATATCCAGCTTTTATTAGAAAGACTATGACAGTACTTAACATTAATTATTTAAAAGTTATTAAAATATATTGTAGTATTGTTGATTATAGTTGATATCTACTAATTTTGGTTAATTCTGAAGAAGGAAAAAAAGGCTGGGTCAAGAGTAGGGTTTGTAAATTTACCGACTTTTTCATTTACCGGTAATTCGGTAAATGAAAATTAAAATACCGGTTTACCGGTAAATTACCGGTGAATTTTTTTCCTGAAAAATAAAATTAAGGTAATAAAAAATATAAGTCATTTTGATTTCCATTTCACATTTTTTTTATTTTAAAGATATAGAATATAAAAAAATATAAGAATTAATTAAAGTGTGAGCCGCCGGGGAGGTCGGAAACCGTCAACTCTCCCTTTTCGGCAACAGGTCGTTAAACCTACTCACTTGTCAAGATGGCTAAATTTCGGAAACAGTCCCGAAGGGTCGGGATACTTTTTGTCAGGTCGAGTGGAGGAGGTGAGAGGGGTCGTCGACGAGGCGTAGGCGTTATACGAGTAAAAGGACACCATTTAACAATGAAACAATGATTTATTAGATTAACGAAAAGAGAAAAAAAAAAGTTAAAGAATACAAAAATCTAACATCGGGGAAGTGAATTTAGTTCACTAGCTCCTAACTCGCAGAGAGAGAGTTTACATTAATTGTTTCATACCTCTAGTTTACTTCCACGTAGATGGGAAAAATTTAGTCCTTTTTGCCAGTGATCGATGCACACAGTACGACGCACAAAGTTAAAGTTTCCCGGAGACTTAATTAATCCTTCTAGACCACGGGTTCCCAACCTATGGGTCGCGACGGGTTTTCTGTGGGGAAGCCAACTTATGCAGTAAACTAAAACAAAATTTTTACTATAATGCAATATTTATTTTTAATGATGTCTTAAAGTTTGAATAATTTCATATATTTTTAAAAAATTAAAATAAGTGTAATCTGGGTAGGCTATTCTGTCACAGTTGGTTGAAACATGTGTTGAGAATTTTGAGAGGAATAAATTAAATGTTGAGAATGACATGAGGTTGGTGTTAACAAAATATCACCCGCGAATTTTGAGGCTATTTAATAATACATGCAATTTCAACCATCTCATTAAATTAATTATTAAACATAATTTAAAATAAAATTATACTAAAAAACTAATTTCATTGTCTTTTTAAATACCTTATTAAAAATACCATTTTCAATTGTATCGAGGTCGCGGATCACTTGGCTTTTATAAAAAGGGGGTCGCCACCCGAAAAAGGTTGGGAACCGTTGTTCTAGACCGTAGATGTCAGACTCCCCCGAGGAGGGGGAAAGAAGTTGCTTTTATAGCTCCGGACTGGGAAAATCAGTCATGTGATCACCTATTGTGAGAGGTAGAGTTGCTCCTGCAGGTGTGAAGGTTAAAGTTGTTCCCGAGACCCAAAACGAAATGACGAATTCGGACTTTAACTATAAACTTTTTGTCTTGCAGCAGAGGAATGTCATTGTTCGAGGGTTAAATGTTTATATTAACGATGAAAGTTATAAGTTTCGATCGATATTTGATTCTTTTTTTGACAATGTTATTTTAACGAGGAGGCGACAAATTTATTTTAAATACGTCGAAAATTTAGGGGAAAATGAACAATTTTGGGCTTATTCTGAGGTCAGATCTCACAAAAGTGTTATTCTTAACAAACTATAATAATAACTTTTAGAAACATAAAATAATACAGAAAAATAAAAATACAACAGAAATAATATATAATACCTAATACCATTTTATTGATTATCATTTTTTTAAAAATAACGTATTTATAGTCTTATCTCCTAATTTTGACGATCTGTATCTGTAATCTGTACGATTTACACGCCTCTCAAACCCAAGGAAGTTTAAATTAAAATTAAACAAAAAATATTTCTCATAAAATTAATAATTAGGTATATTGTTGCTTACACTTTACCTGTTTTTTTTTTTTATTTTCAATGTCCCTTTAGCCCTTTTAAATATCTATAAACACAATATTTTCTACATAAAAATTTCTGGTATGGATTTTTCATTTACCGAATTACCGGTAATTTTCAAAAATTTACCGGTAACTTTACCGAATGTTTTTTTGTCAATTTATCGGTAAACCGGTATACAATCCTTAGTCAAGAGTATATCATAAATATAAGCTGTTAGAGATGTTTTGGTTAAATTTACAACCTATTTTAAATATTTGCAAGGTGATAAACTCAAAACTTTTTAGCGAATAGCTGAAGAAATTTGCATCTAAGACTATAGGAAAAAAATTCTGGAGCNGCTTACACTTTACCGTTTTTTTTTTTTTATTTTCAATGTCCCTTTAGCCCTTTTAAATATCTATAAACACAATATTTTCTACATAAAAATTTCTGGTATGGATTTTTCATTTACCGAATTACCGGTAATTTTCAAAAATTTACCGGTAACTTTACCGAATGTTTTTTTGTCAATTTATCGGTAAACCGGTATACAATCCTTAGTCAAGAGTATATCATAAATATAAGCTGTTAGAGATGTTTTGGTTAAATTTACAACCTATTTTAAATATTTGCAAGGTGATAAACTCAAAACTTTTTAGCGAATAGCTGAAGAAATTTGCANTATTCAAGAGTATATCATAAATATAAGCTGTTAGAGATGTTTTGGTTAAATTTACAAGCTATTTTAAATATTTGCAAGGTGATAAACTCAAAACTTTTTAGCGAATAGCTGAAGAAATTTGCATCTAAGACTATAGGAAAAAAATTCTGGAGCTGAAGCCAAGAATTTTTTAATGAATGTATGTATGGCTTTGACTTCAACTCTCTGCCATGGTATGAATACCTCAGAAATATTACAAAGAAGATTACAGTTTGTTTCCTTTTAAAGCTGTGTAAATGCTCGTAGTTTAAATTATTTAAATTATACAGCAATAAACTGCAAATCTCATGAGAGTTATGGAATTTAACTCATGCATGGTTACTTTGAGAATTGTAAATTTTATTGGTTAAATAAGCAGTTGCAGATTAATATTATGTAAGCTCTCTTATCTTTAACATTTTTTAATTTGACTGTTTTTAGGAAAAGTCCCTCACCGCCACCCCAAATAACTGCTCTTCCAATTAATTTTTCAAAAAGGAATAATAGAAGAAAGACAAATAAGATACTAAGGTAAGTAAAAATTAAAAACATACAAATATAAACATCTATAAACTTAATTGTTATATTAAAGCCGAACAATTGCTGAATTAGATTGCACTATATTACTTCTATTATTCATAATTAAATGCTAAATAATTTGGCCTAAAATGGGTCGGCAACCTGCCTGTGGCTCTTTTTAAGTTAGTAAATAATATACATATAACAAAATGAAATTTTAAATTTAAGTAAATAAAAAAGATAACTCATAAACTCCACTAATATATTTTTAAAGACTTTTTATTTAACTAATCACTTGTCACTTCACTATCAGAGTAAGAACTTAATTGAATATCACCTTGAGAAAAACATGCCAAACTAACCTAGAAAGGTAGGATTTAGCACTTTAGCAGATGGTGCTTAAGGGGTAGTGTCATATTGTAGTGATATTTTGTGAGCATCTTTGGGCACTTTAATTTGTGGCCCTCGTGGTTTCATCTAAAAATATAACTTGTGAAGACATCTTGCAACTGTAAGGCAAATTTAAAATCAGAGAGATGAATCATCACGAATATTCCAATGCAGTTTCTCCTACCTGAGTTAATTAAAAAGTGGCAAGATGAAAAATCATGTTGTCTTGGCATATGGTAGTATTTTTATACCATTATGAAATGATATGTCATCTTAGCCATCGACATATCATTACACCTGACAGCAACAAATCTTTTAAAAGAATCACACTACCAGAAATTTTTTTCTTTGTCTATTCTACTGGTCTGTGATTGCAAGAACTTGTGAATATCTGCCATTTTATTGTGATTGTATTCAGTAAATTTACTTTAGTCCGAACTCAAAGTATTTCTTGGCAGCAGTATCAACTTCTTGCAAACAGTTTCAACTGTCCCAAATCAGAAAATCTGTTTTTTAAATTGGCAGTTAAAATAGAAAAACCTGCGTCACATTTTTCAAAGAACTCTATTCCTGTATATTGTCTTTCACCATGTGGCCATGAAGCATGAATTCACCAGTAACTGTGATATCATTGGTCACATTATTTAAACAACATAGTATAACACCAAGAAGTAAGCATATTAAATATTAGAAATAATTTTTATGTACAGTAATTTTGTTTATATATTAAACTTTTTTGCTGGCACTTAAATATTTTTTTGATTGGCAGCTGTGATTTGAAACTAGACAGCTCGATAGTTCAATGTTAACTTGCTTATAATTAAATTTAAAAAAAAACAGGCAAATTTATGAAGCAGAAATTAATGAAATTACAAAAAAAAATCAAATTTAAATTTATTTTAATTATCTTTTGTGCAAAACAGCACTCATAGTTATGTTGCAAAAGAAAGGAAAGAGTTGCAATTAATTAAAAGAATTGTAATTAAACATTCAAAAAATGCAAGTAAAATTGAATAAATAAATATGTTTTCTTTTTGTTTTATTAAAATTTACTAAAACATAATAATTTAATTTCTTCTACAGTGAAATGGAAAATAGTAAACGTATCTATAATGCTATCAGAAAGATTGATGATTTCGAAAAATCTCAGTCATTGAATTCTGATTTATTAGACATAAACTACCAAAGAACATTAATGGTAAAATTTAGATGGCAAGGTACAATTCTAAGAATACCTATGAAAATGGTAAGAAATCTTTTAAGTAAATATATATTTTTATTTGTTAATAATAATTATTGGTGTAATTTTTTTAATATAGTTATAAAGAAAATTACCCCTATGTAATGTCATTTTTGTAAAATACAATGTGAGCCGCCGGGGAGGTTGGAAAAGCCTCTCCAATATGGCCACAGGTCGGTGACCTACTTTCTTGTCAAGGATGGCGTTATGTTCAGTTACGCGTTACGCAAGTGGAGGAGAGTCAGAGGGGTCGACGATAAGACGATGTACAGTCGAGTAAAAACACCATTTTAAACAAAACAGAAGTTTATTTTACTGACTAACGAAATTAAAGATTACACGACTCCTTCTAATACGCGAATGAGAGAGAGTTTACAATGAAGCTTTCATACCTCCTGAGAGACTATCAGGGTGATAATTCTCCAGCAAATTCGGTAAATTAGCACAGGTCCTACGGTTTCGGAATAGGTCTGGCGAAATAGCAGTACTCGACGGCTTCCGATGAACTTTGAGCGACTTCCGATCAGCGACTCCCCCGAGAGGGGAAGAAGGATGCCTTTTATACTTTTTTTTTCGATGGGAAAATTAGTCAGGTTACCAATTGTTTTAGCAGGTGTGGGGTTAAAGGTGGTCCCGGGCTGCAATAAATCATCAAAGTTGGACTTCAACTGTAAACATTAAATCTTGCAGCAGACGAATGCTATTGTTAGATGGTTGAATGTTTACGTTAAAGGGGAGAATTGTAAGTTGATACTTGATATTTTTATATAAGTGAGATAGTTGATTTCGTTTTTCTGACGATGGGGTTTTTTCACAGTAAGGTGATAAATTTATTTAAAATATGTTAAAGTTGTTTAAAATTTTGAAGGAAGGAAAAAATTCGGTTGCACACGGGTCGGATCTCACAACAAAATGAAATTGTACTTTAATCAAACCACTTGGATTTGAAAGTTTTTAATTTTTAATCTGTACGAATTTTATTGTAATAGAAACCAGTTTTCTTGTATCGCAATAGCATATAATATGTGTTTGAAAGATTCCAGGAGTGAATTAAAAAATCAAAATATGTTAAGCTATATAGAAATTTATTTAAATATTCTTTGTGATAATTGTCTTAAACACCAGTATAGCTTCTCTTGTGATTTCTCCAATTTGAAAAACATTTAGAAAAATCTGCTTCTTTTGGGTGGGAATGGTGAAATTTTCAATCTGTCTGTCAGGAGTTTTACTGACTTGAACTATTTTCTTTTTAAAGTTGTCACCAGTAGTCTGTTGTGGGTTTTTGCCTGATCAATGGGCTTGCTGCTTGGAGTTTACAGTCACCCTTGACAGATTATTTATGTTGCATTGCCTTTCCTGCATCTTTTTAAAGTTTGTTTTTTACTTTTAGAGTCTTATTTTCTATCTTATTCTTTCAATCTACTCTTAAAGAACTTTTCTTTATCTAAACTTCAAGAAAGTTTTAAAAGGAAAATAATTTGAGTCAATAGAACTTAACAAAGATGAATAAGCTAAAATTTTGTCATCTCTGAAAGACAGTAATTTTTCCAATTATTTGCTAAATTGCAGAAATTGTTAGGAAAAGCATATTTATTTTATTTCAAGATATATTTTGACACAGGATGATATGCATTTTACGAGATCACATTTCAAAGATCTGTTTGCAAAAGGAATTCTTTACTTTTCTTAATCCTTTTGTCACTTATAAATTGTCACAAAGTCCATTTCCAACATTCAATGATATTTTTATTTTAGAAACGAAAAATGTTTCGTAAAATACAGTTGTGATGCTGTAAACAAGATAAATTAGCACTGTTGACTGTATAGAACTTACTTATCAATCCACACACTACATGAATCATATCACAGATAAACTGAATCAATCACCTATGTCTTCATCCATTGTCTGTAAATATTACTTTAGATAATGACAACTTCTATGACAAAATATCAGGTCAGTCCATAAGTTTGTGTGCATTTTTATCTACAAAAAAAGCAACAAAAAATTTTAATTAAATTTTATTTCAATCTATAATGTATTCACCATTATTTTGTACAATTTCTTGCCATCTTGATGGTAGCTTTTTAATCCCGTCTTTGTAAAATGATTTCGGTTTAGAATCAAAATATTCAGAAATAGCCTTTTTTACATTGTTCTCATTCTCGAAAGTTTTTCCTTTTAAAAAATTCTGCAAACTCTGAAAAAGATGATAATCACTGGGAGCAATATCTGGCAAATATGGTGGATGAGGTCAAATTTCCCAGTTGAAGCTTTTGAGTTGAGCAGTTGACGTTGTTGTCAGTTAGCTATTGGCAGTTCATGTGGTATCCATTTTCCTAGCTTTGAAACTTTTTCGATTTGTCGTAGATGTCTATGAACAGTTCAATGGGATGAATTTAAATGTTCCGCAATTTTATCAACTGTTAAAGATGGTTCTGTTTCAAGTAGTGCAGAGAGAGCATCATTATCAAAGTCAACAGGAATTCCAGTACGAGCCTTATCCTCCACACTAAAATCATTATTTCTAAATCTTTCAAACCATTTCTGCGCAGTCCTTACACTTATTACAGTTTGATTATGAACAGTATTTAATTTTTTGGCTGCATTTGTAGCATTCTCACCATTTAAAAATAAAAAAGTATAAAACATGTCTCTTATATTCATCTGTTACTTCCATTTTAACGAAAATAAACAACTGAAATGTTCCCAATTCTGAACAGTATTATATGAATGAGATCCAATTTAATACTTCTGTGTAAAAATATCAAATTAGACTGGCAATTTTAACAGCAAAACAAGATTTTTCTCAAGGTCATAAAATACACACGAACTTATGGACTGACCTGATATGTTCTTTTTCCGTTAATGTAATGTAAGAAGTATGTAATGTGTGAACGTAATTTTTTTTTTTTTTTTTTTGTGGCTAAACAACATAGAATTGTATTTTAGAAAAATGACTACAGTCGACCCCCCCTATAATTACGATTCCTATAAAACTACGAAAAAATTGTGACCGGTATCCGTAAAAAACAATAAAAATTCCCTATAATTACCTCAAACGTCATCAGGCAGCCAAACTACTTTCCCACCATCCGTAGCGCCACGCTACAGAGAGATTTCTATCGTCTGGACAGTATTATATAAATTATATATAAATTAGGTACTGTACATATAATTATATATTAATTATATATAAATTAGGTACTGTATATATAATTATATATTAACTTATTGTAACTTTGTTATAATTAAATATATAATTTCCGCCGTCTAGCGTGGCGCCACGCTACGGAGATTTTTACGCTAACTATCGTCTGTCAGTATGTAAATTAGGTACCGTAAGTCTAATACAGTACTGTAATTTTATACATTTCTTGTGAAAGAAACATTTCTTATTCAACGGCGATTAAAATTATTTATATTAATGATGTCTCCGAAGTTCAAGGAACTATTCGCAGAAAAATAAGTTATTAGAAATCAGCCGCGGTTTGCTGAGCTGTTCCGCGACAAAAACAATGTTGAGCAATGGCGATGTTGAATGATGACACTCGGTAAGTAATCCTACAGTTTTTTATTTATAGCATAGTTTATATGGATTATTTCCAAAAAAATATATACGTATTTTGGAAATGTTGAGTCAGATTAGTCTAGAATCGATTAATTTTATGGAAGAAAACCTTTCAATCAGCCGTAGTCCGTAAACTTGACACGTGTCGGGCTGTGATTGGAACGACTTGTGAGAAATCGGATTCCTAAAGAATGGAATGTGTCTATATCTTATAGGGGGGTCGACTGTAGTTCAGTCTGTTGTCCAAGGATCATATTTTGAGAAACTGCTGGTGCAGGGCATGCTACTGTGTCTTACAATTAAAGAAATACAGTTAGGGTTGTTTGCCTTATCCCTTCCAATTATTTTAAAATAACATTCAAGTAAAAATAAGATATTTAAATTTTAAAATTGTCTTTAAAATTTAATATTTCAGACACAAAAATTTGCAACCATTTTACCCGAATTAGCAGAAAAATGCAAAGTCGACATTTCTGATATTTTTCTCGTCATAAATGAAGAAAGTATTAAAGCCGAAGATTCTCCCGACTCACACGGTTTAACTTCGGCCGACATAATAGGTAAAATTTTACATTCTTTGTTATTTAATTTTCAATCTACAAACTTTAATATTTTATGTAATATTTGAAAATTGCATTTGTTTTCGCAGAATGTTATGTTATCAAATCGTCAAATTTAGCAAATGATGAAAATGAAGTTAATTTGAAAGTTCAAGCTAGCGACAGTAAAAAGAAAATTACTATCTCGATAAATAAGGTATTTTTCATTTTTCAAAATAATGTATTTGTTATGATAGTTACCATGAGTGTAAACAATATGAAAAAGTAAGAGATAACAATTTACTTCCTTCACAAATTATTTTAAAATTAATAATTTAGAAAAATTATGAAATCTAATGGAAAATATTTCAGTTTTTATGCATATTTTTACAGAAACATCTTTAAGAATTAAAAATCTTCATAATTTAAAGTTTTTGAAATGAATTCCATTTAATTCTTTTTCTCACAGGCACTAACAGACCTTTTTTGTAAAATAAAGTCTCTCTTAGTGTTGATGGCTTTAGTTACGCCCATAACAGGAACATTCAAGGTATTTGGGATGGACTAATCATGAAAAACTTATGGGATACTTTTTGACTATCCAGAATTAATCCCAGGTTTCCAAGGGCAATGGCTGATGTCTTAACCACCTTAGCCATCTGGTCATCAAAGTGAAATAATTACTGAATAAGTTGTTATATTGAGGAAAATTAAGTAATTTGACAAATTATCAAATAGTTTCCGATAACTTTCAGAAATATTCTTAATCTGTCCCGAGTTTGTTCTCAAAACACTAGTTTCTCTCCTCCATTTATCTATTTTTCTTCTAATATACAGTATGTAAAGGTTTTACTTAAAATTTTCAATTCAATTAGTTGAAATTTAATCAGTTGATCCATGATAGATGTTTTACTGTATTCATGACAAATTAATTAGTATATTTGAAAGTTAATCAATCACTGACTGGATTTTCACAGTATATATTTTATATGAAATTGAAAATATAAAATATACTCATTGCCATAAAAATTAATGCACCAAGAAGGAGCTGTTGAAATTGAACAAAATTGTGTGTGTGAGAGTAACAGTGATATAAGTAATTACAAAATGAAAGCGAAAGTATCATTTATTGCAGGAAAAATTACAGATGAAAGGAGATTTTAGTATTCTGTTGGGTCATCTCTAGCTTGAGTTTTACACAATGTGATGTGGACAAACATGGAGGAGTACAGATGCCTTACAGTGTCCTATCGCATTTTGTCCACAGTTGTGGCAAGCAGTCCAACTTGGCATCCCAGGTAATCTCGGATATGTTCAATTGGTGACAAATTGGGGGACCGGGTTGGCCAAGAATTATATAAATATGATGAAGGCTGTCCCGTAACACCCTTGCTTCTGTAGACCAGTGTTCCGCAACCTTTTTCTACTCACGGCACACCTATGACTCCACATGACTCAACACGGCACACCAAAATGTTATTCCCCTCAAAAATGTATATGATATGATACTATTAATGGAATTTCGTAATGCTATAAACCTATTATTATTATTATGTGTTGGGTTTAGTGAATTATACTCGGTACACACCGGTGGCAGTGTACTATGCCGGACCAAAGTCAAGGCATAGCAACCAAAACGAAACTAAAATAAAATGTGTGTGTCAGTGTCTGTATTAAGAAATTTCCTAACAATATGGCATGTATTCAATATAGTGGCCTTCTGTAGTGTGATGTATGTATTTCTACTCAATTGTAATGTTCCCAGGCTTTTGTGTAGCGTGTGTGGTATCACACCTGTACAGGAGAGAAC
>NW_019384751.1:236385-238363 GCF_000671375.1 Centruroides sculpturatus | reverse complement strand
TACTGAAAAACTAAACAAAATCTTAAATTTTTATTAATAAAAAATATTTAATATACAACAATAAATTTTAGTTTTTCTAGAAAAGTTTGTTTATAAATTTTTAAAAATTGAAATTTATTTTATTAAATATCTAACAAAAGTTGATATACAATAACAATACTGTATTACCTTAAAATATTAATTGTTTAATTTAACCTTTTTGGTTAATACAGTAATACCTCGACTTATGCGAACCCTTTAGTTATACCCCGTTCGCACCGAGCATTTCGATCTAGATTGTGACCAAGGTCGGCGACTATGCCATGGTGCGACCTCTCTCGACCGTTTCAATCTCGACTGACTGAAACGATGTTCAATCGCGATCGACTCAAGAGAGTTCTTGAAACTAGATCCAGTCATAAGAGAGATCCCACAATCCCACGCGCGCGAGAAAATACAAGATGGCTGCGGAACACGTGTCGGGCTATCAACAGAGAAATAAAAAGACAACTGGTGAGACGATGACATCTGTCTATTATTAGATATATGACAAGAAAAAGTATTTATTTCTAACCAAAACTACCATTTGTTTGTTGGTGTTCGTGAGTTATCGCGTAGTTATGTCAGTTTTATCATCGCGTGTAACAGCCGTGTTCTTCCCCTGTAGCAGCTTATGTCAGGGGCTCATTTGCATTCAGATACGTAAGCACAATGCAAATTAGCCCCTGCAACAGTCAGGGGATCATTTGCATGACGTCGAGGGAAGCGACAGTATATAAAGCCGTTTGCCGAGGTGCTGAACTAATGAAATCAAGATGCCAAAGGCAATCTGCAAAGATATCCGCGCATTAATAGTTCAACATCACGATGAAGGTGCTACAGAAGACGAAATAGCCGAAATGATTTCAATATCTACTAGAACTGTGGCAAGAATCATCAAGTTACGGCAGGACACAGGATCCTTGTCACCTAAAAAGGTGCCGGGCCGAGCCTGGAAAACTACACTCGACGAGGACGCTCGCCTCGCTGCTGCTTCGGAGGCGAGCCCGTTCAAAATGGCAACGACACTCCGAAGGGAGCATAATCTAGATGTATCAGCATCAACTGTAAAACGAAGGTATGTAACATTTGTAGTATAATACTGACACTTCCAGCGAAATATATTTCGATGGAAGTGTCAATATTACAGAAATACAACTGTGTTAACGTCTTCTTGCATATACAGAAATGTAGGAAACAGGATAATATATGTATTTGTTTTCATAATAGGTTAAAAGAACATAATCTGCACGGTCGTCGAGCAGCGAAGAAGCAGATATTAACTGAAAGAAACAAGGTTGATAGGCTGGGATTTGCCCAGACCTATGCTAACTGGACTGTAAATGAATGGGCGAATGTCGTGTTTTCCGACGAGACAACCTTTTGCTCGGAGAATAGCGGGACCATTTGGGTGCGCCGACCACCATCGACGCGGCTTGACGCGAAATACGTGTGGCGCACCCAACGTAGCGGTCGCTTCTCAGTAGGTGAGTTCTTACATTTCGTATGGTCGTCCACGTGTTATAGATCAATTCAATTCAATTCTTTTATTAAACACCCTGTAGGTGCATTCTCAGTACCGTTTAATACATAGCTGAGAGATATATGCACATTATTTATCAAAATATATTTCGCAGATGAAGAAACCGCTTAACATATTGTAAGTAAACAAAAGACGGCGGAGTAGTACATTATTAGTATAAAGTTACATATCGATATCACAGTAGTGAATTAAGATAGAAATACAAGTTTTTGGTGTAACATAGTAGATATATACTTACAATCTGTCATGCAGATTGTTTAACAATATTAATAGAAAGAAATACATAAAGAAAGAAAAAAAAACATAAAGATAAAATAAAGTTAAATTAAGATTAACTAAATCTAAATTAAAACTAAACTTATGACTATCTTAGAACTAAACTTATACTATTTGACAATTTGTTGAGCGTGTTGTATT
>NW_019384751.1:184720-234691 GCF_000671375.1 Centruroides sculpturatus | reverse complement strand
TTAATTAATTAATTAAATAGTTTTTTATAATTTTTAACTTTGAAAAGGACCTTTCACCAAATGCAACTGAAACCGGCAATGTAAGTAATATTCTTAGTGCTATTGCTGTGTTTGGAACTGTTGAAATTAAGTCATTAGTAAAAAGATATTGTAATGGGGTTTGTGGATCATTAGACTGGTTTTCTGGAAAATGCAACTTTAAAGTATTGATTTCATTAAACAAATCAATACTGTCAATGTCTGTTTCACTACTTGAATCGTCTTTAAGCTTCAGATTTAAATCCTAACCAAGTTAAAATATCATTAATTATACTTCGACCCATGTCAGAAGAATTATTAACAAAATAATTGCAATTTGATATGCAATAGAACTGTTCGAATATGTACAAGTACAAATTGAGAAGGAAGCTCTGTAGGGATTCCCTATTTTCGCCAAACTTGTCAACTTCTGTCATACAGCACGACTATTGGTACTTGGCTTTCGGGTGCCCGCCAGATGGTTCAACCTGCCGACAGACGTTTCGCATTGCATCTTAATTCTGATAAATGCCAATAGAGGCGCTGTTAACGCTATAATATAAATAAGAATATAGTAATTGCGCGCCAGTCGGATTTTTTTTCTCCATGCGAACACATTTCTTATGCTATAAGTAGGGTGGGTATTATGACAATGACTAATTATTACGTGACCGATCGCTCGATTTGCCGGCCGTGTGCGGTGCACGCCCGCTTACGGCGGGCCTGGTGATCATAGTATATTGAATGTGAATAATAATCACATATCCATCAAAGTCTTTATATGGTAAAAGACCAGTTTTATTTCTGTCAATTACCTCTGTCAAAATTTTAACAGTTTTATCTCTGTCAAAATATCTGTCAATTATCCTGGCAAATCAGCAAAGTGAACAAATGAAGAAATAGAGTCATTAGCGATTGACAACAGGAAATGTAAGAGAATTAATTTCAAAACCATGTCAAATATAGCAATTCCGACAGTCAAACTAGGGCTCTCACGACCAAATAAAACCGCTGGGTCTCTAAAGAACAAGACGACAAGCACCTAACCAGTCAATTAGTGATTAAGCTTTGATGAAAGAAAATAAACCATTATATCAAGTACGTTAGACTAGTTTTTCAAAACAAGTTATAAGTAAAAACCAAGTGAATAAAATCAAGATTATTCCCTAGTTGCATAGATTGCTATAGCCTCATGGCGTTTAATAAGTAGTAGAAAAGAAGAAAAAATTTCTTTATTTTTTATAAGATCCTCTTGTTTGCATGGCCAATTGAGGTTATATCTATGAGCAATGGTTTTTATTTCTAAACGTTCTGTTTCAAGAGAGATACAGGTAAAAATATAATGTTCGACGCTGTCCGGTTGACCGCATATGGCACACTGATCATTTTGCTTATTCACAAATCGATGTAGATATTTTGAAAATTTACCATGCCCGGTAAGAAACTGAGTAAGTGAGAAGCTTGGAATTACCCATTTATAATTGTTGTGATATTTCTTGATGTTAGGTATGAATTTATAAGTCGTATCATTATGTTTGCAATCCCAGTTGTGTTGCCATCGGTTTAATAAATCTTCGTATAAAAGTTTTTTAATACTTCTTCTACAAATCTTATTATGCATGATGTCTAATGAATCGTCAGTAGCGGCTTCCTTCGCTAATTGATCCGCACGTTCATTTCCTACCGTACCTTGGTGTCCTCTAGTCCAAGATATGGTATAGCTATTATGAGAATTGCTGATTATATTGCGAATATTAGTTGCGACCGGATGTAATTGTTGACTGTAAATGACCTGTATCGCAGAGAAGGAGTCACTTAGAATATGGATGTACTTTCTAGTAAAATTCTGCTTGGTCCATAGGGTAGCCATGTAGATCGCAAGTAATTCAGCTTGGAATACAGTGCAAAGTTTATGCAGTTTTCCTTTTTGATTGTAGATTTCCACTTCGTTACAGTATGCTACGAAAGCACATCCAATGGAGTCGTTTATGCCAGAGCCATCAGTGTATATCTTTAAATGGGAATAGCTAGGCAGATCAATGCTAAGAAAATTGTTGATATTAGGCAGTAGACTGGTATTGATGGGACTTTGATGTTCATAAACACTGGAACTAAGGTCACATGTGGATGTAGATATATCGATTCCCATTTTGAGTTGTTGGAGATTATATTCCATTTGAATAATCTCAGTTATTGGTGGTTTTCTAGAAATTACTTGCAAACTACAATTAGGAGCTTTCCGGTATTCCCTAGTTAATAAAAGTACAGCTTTTCTTTGAGATGATATCAATTTCCTGTGTTATAGATCACAAGTTGATTTGACTTTTTCTGTTTGCAGCTATGTGGGGTTGGATGAGTTTAGCGGGACCCGGGGAGTTGGTCAGAATTGACGGCCACCTTGACACAACCCAATACATCCAGATATTGGAAGATGTCCTATTACCCACAACAAATGCAGTGTTTGGGGACAAGCCAAGGTGGTTTGTGCAAGACCGCTCCCCGGTCCACACATCCCGAAGAACTCAGCAATGGCTGCAGCAACAGAATGTCTTGATAGACATAAAATGGCCCCCCCAGGAGGCAGACCTCAACCCCATCGAGCACATCTGGGCGAAAATTACTGAAGGGCCCATTCAGGCGGCAACCCCCGACGAACTTTGGGGCATAGTCATAGGTCGGTGGGAGAAACTGCGCAAGGGCATACTTTGCGAAAGTCTTGTCGCAAGTATGCCCTCGCGCCTGAGTGAGGTCATAAATAAAGGAGGCGATTGGACGAGGTTCTGACTCTCTCTTCCCTGCATCGTATTTTTTGTATATTTGTGGTAAGACAACCACATTGATTGGTATTTGTAAATATTTAATAAATGTATGTAGTTATTTCTAATCTGTGTGTTTCTTATAAGAAGTCATCAAAACGTTGCACAATTAAACGTTACAGTTATTATAAATGTTACTAGGCATATTGGTAGCTTCGATATATTTGTTATATCTGATTCGCGCTTCGGATATAGTTCGGTAACGATTCACGGCCAATACGGTTTATGCAGGGTGTGACCTACAGGAATGTCCAATCAAGCAAGTGGACCAAGATGTGCCTAACACCTTTTAACAAATAACGTTCAAGGACATTTACCAATGGTTTATTGGATAACAACAAACCAATACACTTCGTGTTTTGTCTCTCAAGTAGAAAAACGTAAGCAAGCAATAAAGTGGCTATCTTGTGACAAGGGGAGGGGAAAGGAATTCATAAGGAAAACGTGTTGAGGAAGGAAACGTAGGTTTACAAAAAACTGAGGCGTGTCACCTTTGCAGTTAAACTTGTTTACTTAGAAAGACAAATTGGAATTTTAAATAAAGATTGGATCTCCGAAGTAACATATTACTTCCAATTTCCTGTTGTTGCTTTCCAATTGATTTCATTTCTATATGCAGGTAACGGAGACTAGATCAGTTTCAAGAAAAAACAATCTTATATATTCACTGACCGAAATGTAAGAAGGAACGTTTTATTATCTGGTTGACATCATTCGTGCACATCACAAATCGTGTGTTCCTCGAGTCTACCGAAAAGTAGTTGATGGCGATAATGCAATGTATCGCTCTTAATTATGCCATATCAAATATTTCTTTCCATTCTATTTCAAAACACGAACCGATTGTTTCCAATAGTTTAATTCCTTCATTCGAAAGCCTTCGAAATCACATGCTGAAAAATGTAAGCTTTTGAGTATGTAAAAACATATTTATTAGAAATTTAAAAACGTGTGTATGTTTATTATTTATATTACGGCGAAAATGGTTCCTGAATGGCATGTTTTCCAAATAAACACCTTTACAGGCAACTTCACGCCTGCAATGATGGCTTTCCCGTAGAAATTCTATGTGATGTGTGGAAAGCTGCAATTCGTAGATTACATCACATGAGCTTTAAATAATAATTAAAAACATATAATAGAAAATTAAAGAATATAAAAATATTTATAACGTAAGTAGTATAGAATTAAATGAATGACATATCATGTGATACGTGAATACTTACAAAATATAAAAGGTCGATTCGAATATAATGTGAATTTAAAACGTAATAAAAAAACATTGAATACAATGAGATCTGTTTATAAAATGGAAATATATTTTATTAATAAATATATATATATAATAACGAAGAAGAGATATGAAAACATTTTTTGCCAACTTGAACTCTCAAGAAATATTTATTCATTATATAAACAACGGAATGTTCGTTACAATTTTAATTCATATACTTTATACAAGTATAATTTATAACAAATCAATTTAGAACATGATAAAAAGAATTTTATAACCAAAGCGGATATAAATTATAAAAAATGTATAAAAAATAAACAGTTCTAACAAAACTGATTCTTAAATATCACGGACAACATTCTGTTCAATAGAATTAAACGGTAACCTTGACATCTGACCCACCTCCAACAAGAAAGGGAGTTCTTGTTTACAGAGTAACGTGATACTTTGCGCGTTGTTGTCGTTAACAGTGGTTGTGGATGGCAGCTCACTTGACACCCTGTTGTGAAAGTAATAAACTTTAACCGACCTTGACAAACGTTTCTACTTACTAAGAATAACAAGTGGGGAGAAGTTCTTTAAACGGTAATAAAAAGCGGTTCATTAAGGGACTGTCCCGCTCTACTCGTATTACCGCAATAGCAATAAACAATTAACACAGGACTTTAAAACACGGTCAATTCCTATCCGATTACAAAGGAACCGACGACAATCGGTGAAAGTTGAGATTAATCTATTGGCAAGAGAAAGCTGATCTGTTTATTTTAAAGTTGTATCGTCTCTAATTACAGGAAAATAAAGTAAATAGAACATTAAAAATAAAGAAAAGTATCAAAATAACAGATAGAATCATAATTTCTGATAATCAGGGCCACGATTTTACGATTTTAAAATAAAAAGGGCAAAAGCTAAGCAAGCATTTGCCGTTTGATGCTTGACTGCACACTGAAGCCCCTCCGGCTCCATTTCCTCACCCCTATTAAAGCAAATCAGACCAGTCCACTTCAAGCGCCTTTGCTAACAGGTAGAGCATCGTGGCTTATCAAGTGATCAATTTCCGGATCTGCGCAATCGATCGACAACCTGACAAACTCATTGAGCGGAGCTGTACCTGTCATTCTCTCCTGTACAGGTGTGATACCACACACACTACACAAAAGCCTGGGAACATTAAAATTGAAGAGAAATACATACATCATACTACAGAAAGCCACTATATTGAATACATATCATGTTAGGAAATTCCTGAATACAGACACACACACTGACACACATTTAATTTTTATCCTGTTTTGAATAAACTATGCCTTGACTCTGGTATGTAGCCATCGGTGTCAACCGAGTGTAACTCACAAAACTCAACATAATAATAATAATACATAGATCAATTAGAATCCAACATTGATATTAGTATCCTTCAGAAACAGGCAGCTATACACACATCACTTATACTCAATAGAGTGCTTGGAGATGCTATCTTTGAGGCCAATAAAGCAGATCAGCAAAAGCAGGATATACATCAATCTCAAGGCATACAGCAATCATCAGATATACATCATTCATTAGTTAATCAGGATTTACATAATACAATTTTTGAGACTAGTACACAAAGCTCATTTGGAAACTTGTTGAGAAGAGGAAAAGGGAGGAGAAGAGAACTATTTGAAAGTAAAGAGCAATTAATACAGTAAAGGGGGGAAATAGGTACCTTCTTTCCCGTGGGTTACGGGACGAGGTATTCTTTATTCCAATGTAATTTGTGAATATTTGTTTGCAATAAATAATAATAATAATAACTCTCCCGTGGTCACCACCTGGTTGTGGTGGGAGAGCCCAGTAGTTTTACAGATCTATAGGGCAATGCAGGCTGGAGTACAAGCTCCTGATAGGGACACCCATGCCAGTAAAGTCTATGGGGAGAAATGAAGCTAAGAGTGACCACACACCCACATTCTGTGGAGATAATCATTATGGTAGTAACCAGATCTAAGTATGATACCGGCTCGGACGTCGCCCGGGTTAACAAGGTCCGCGTTCGTGGGTTAGGCAGAGGCTCACGTTCNAAGAAATTATATGTAAAATTAATTTGCTCACAGGTAGGTGTTGATGTCTGTTTAATAACAGTAATAATAGGTTAGTGGCATTACGTAATTCTATTAATAGTAGAATATACGTTTTTGAGGGGAATAACATTTTGGTGTGCCGTGGGTGAGTCATGGGTGTGTCGCAAGTAGAAAAAGGTTGCGGAACACTGCATTAAGGGACTGTCCCACTCTACTCGTATTACCGCAATAGCAATAAACAATTAACACTGGACTTCAAAACAAGGTCAATTCCTATCCGATTACAAAGGAACCAACGACAATTGTTGAAAGTTGAGATTAATCTATTCGCAAGAGAAAGCTGATCTGTTTATTTTAAAGCTGTATCGTCTCTAATTACAGGAAAATAAAGTAAATAGAACATTAAAAATAAAGAAAAGTATCAAAATAACAGATAAAATCAATTTCTGATAATCGGGGCCACGATTTTACGATTTTAAAATAAAAAGGGCAAACGCTAAGCAAGCATTTGCCATTTGACGCTTGACTGCACACTAAATTCCACCCGGCTCCATTTCCTCACCCCTATTAAAGCAAATCAGACCAGTCCAGTTCAAGCTCATTTGCTAACAGGTTGAGCATCCTGGCTTATCAATTTCCGGATCTGCGCAATCGATCGACAACCTGACAAACTCATTGAGCGGAACTGTACATTGCAAAAGTTAGAATTTTAAAACAGCCGCTTACCTCCAAACTGTGAGTTACCATACTTTTAGAGCTAACAATCTTGTAATTTATCGTCAGAGGAATCGCAAGATTTGTCTGGCGGTCTGTCAGAATTCGAACCGAATGGATGTTTGGGCGACACCACGTAGAAGTGCAACATCTGTTCCTTGTTTGTCGTCATCACAGGTAACAGAACTATTTGTCCGAGTGAGACTTGGGAGACTTTGCTATTTTCTGGAACCACATCGGGGACAGATCCTTCCTCTCCCTGACAACCGGAATGCGTCTCTGCTTCTTCCGTAGTTTTAGAAAGATCTGCCTCGCCAAACAAACTATTACAAAATGTGGAATTCTCCACCAGTTTACTTTTGATCACTTCGGATTCTTCAGGTATCTCTTTGCCTTCCACCATTTCCTTGCAGTCTTCTCTCGAATTACTCAAAGTGTCTCCTGCCTGTTTGGCTGTTTCTTTTCTTCTCTTTTTGGAAATGTCAGCTTCGTCATTTTGAAGAAATTCTTTCAAAGAACCTTTATCAAGACACTTATCTTTTTTTGACTTTAGTTTTTGGGTTCAAATCTTTTGAACATTTTCTTTTAGATTTTTCTTCTTCACTACTGTAGTATGAACCATCATCATCTTCATCAAATCCAGTTAAATGAAATTGTTGAGGATCTTTCATTACTCTATCAACTAACTTTCTGTTTAATCTTTCTTCTCTTTTAAATTTATTCTTTAACTCTTGTTTAGTTCTGTTTGGAAAAAGGTTTTGCATTGAGCTAAAATCTGTCCCAACAACATTTAATGCTCTATAAAATTTTGTAGTTTCTTTATCTGTCCAAAAATGTTTTGGCGTCTGTTTTCTAAAAAAAAAAACTATGTACATTCGGAGACCTCTTGAACAACTTCTGTTAAAGTGTTTTCATCATTGCTTCTTCGAATCACTAATGAATCTTCATCGATTGTAATTTCTCAATTTGGACCAACCATCACACGTGGCCCGGGCACAAATTCTTCCGAAAGTTGTTCAATTTCCTGCTCCTCCAAATTTTCATTACTTGGCATATCATGAGGATCATCAACTACTTCTTCTTCTATTGGCTGTAATATGGTCACTGTATTCAATCCTTTATTTTCTTTCTTTTGACTCATCGGATTATTTGGTGGATTCCAATAAATTTAATCCATCATTGTCATTTTACTACGTTCCGGTGGTTTTTTGTTGTGTCTATTGCGCTTTTTTGATACTTCATCGTCATTTGATTTATTTACATTTTTCTTTTCTGAGGCAACTGGTGAAGTACTTTGAGGACTTATATATTGCTTTGTGTTAGTTGCTAAACTTATTGCTTTAGTTGGTGAGGAAATTTTATTGTTTTCTGATGTACGACTTCCAAGATTTGAAACATGTTCTTTTGATTTAATGGATTTTTTCTTTTCAATCATCACTTCATTTAATGAGGCCTTCCACTGTCTACTATTTCTCTGACCCGCTTCACGTATATTTGGTTGAGCTCTAACTAACCTCCGCCTTGACACACTCTTCTCACTGGTTTTCACAGGTGACGTATTATTTGTTACCTCATTATTTTCAACAGTTTCGGTTGCTATTTTGCTAGGCGTAACTTCTGAAGTTTCTTTTGATGGTATATCCTTATCACTATTTAATTCTTTATCACGAAAGTCAGACTTTACAAAAGATTTTTCACATTGTTCAGTTATATCTTCTATATTTTTATTCTGAAGAATCTCATCCTTTGGCTTATGTACAGATCCATTATGAGACAACAATGATTGATTCTGTTAATTTATATCAACTTTTTTCTCTATTAATAAAGATTTAGGAATTGAATTTAATTCTTTTTGTAATGAGATTTGTTCTTGTTCTTTTGGCAATGAATCTATAGTTTTTTCAACACATTCTACAGTTTGCAAATCAGTTGTTTTATCAATTCCATTTTGTAATACATTAAGAGAATTTTCATTTTTCTTTAATGCTGGCTTCTTTGTCAAATTAGTTTTTCTCGCTGTAGCATTTGAACTGTCTCAAATACTTTATTCTGTATTGGGTCGAATCTGTAGCCTTGCCCTTCTAGTTGTCATGACAGATATACTTAATATTTATATAACATAAGAATTAAGAAGTTAATAATATTACGTATAAATAATAATAACTGTCATTGTAACAGGCTAAAACTTAGTACTAATAAAACTTTATTCAAATTTGAATTTCTATTCTTTCCAACACTAAAAAACAACAGCTTCTTTAGCAGAGACAACCTTTTACATAAACTACAACTCTCCTACAATATGCAAAACATTTAAAAATATTCACTGATGAAAGCCATAAAATCTTATAAATTTGCTATTTTAAAATTAAGTATACAAGACAGTATATTTACTATACGTATATAAAATACAGGAAATACAAAAAAAAACATGATTTACGATTGGTTGGTTGGTTAAAGATTTTCAGCACAAAAGCTGTACAGGCTATGCTGCCCCATGCCATATGGTGAAATTATGAAAAAATCATATATAAATATGTTAAGAAACTAATAACAAACAACAACAACAACACATATCACAACAAATAAACAAAAAAACAAGATATATAAATGTATATATATAAGTTACTAAATAAATAAGTCAGTCAATAAATAAATAAATAATCAAATTTGTTTATAAATATTAGTGACTTTCAGAAAGTCCAATAACTTATTGACATTTTGCCTTTGGACAAGAATCCATGTCAGACAATCGTTTCCAAAATACTGTCTACACCTTGTCTCGAAGGAACAGCAATTGCACAGCATGTGTTTTACACTTAAAATGCAGTTGCAATACTCACATACTGGCTGGTCTTCACCCTTCCGAACAGTATTGGTGAGTCAACTTGGTATGCCCAATTCTCAAACAACTAAGAATAACTTCAGATCTCCTGTCATACTGTTTATTATGTGTCCAATTTTCTATGATCTGTTTGATCTCATGTAGTTTATTGTGGATTTGTGCATTCCACATATTTTGCCATCTCTGATAGTCATTAATAAATGACTAGCTTCAAATCACCTCCATCAAGTAGCATTGTATGCTGTGAATAACTAGCTGCCTTTGCAGCTGCTCAAGCTTCTTCATTTCCTCTTAAACCTACATTGCCCAAGACCCAACAAAATTTTATACAAAAATTCCTTGCAACAAGATGGCACATAATGTAATGGATTTTAATCACTATAAAATAAGAACTAGGTTCACACAACATCAAAGCCTGAAGTGCACTAACTAAGTCAGTGTAAATCATGCAGCAACAATGACCTTTTCTATTTATATACTTTAGGACTACATAAATAGATTGCAACTCTGCAGAAAAGATGGAAGAATTCGGTGCTATTTGTCTGCCCCCATAATTTCATCCTGGCAAACAAAGGCTAAGCCAACAAGGTTATCCAATTTATATCCATCAGTGTATACAGGAATTAAATTCCTGTCATAATGTTGACTTTCTGCAAAGTGCTGTCTGTAGACATAGTCTGGTGTGGTTTCTTTGGGAAACTGCTTTAAGCTTGTCAACATCTATCGCTGGAGTTGACAAAGGTGAAATACTATTAACCTGAACCTGTGACATGTTACTTGTGTTAAGGTCAATTGTGCTGCTTACATTCTCCAATCTTATGACGAATGGAGGGACACGACTCGTCCAAGCTGCAAATAATCTTTTCAGCTGGGTATCTAAACTATTAGCTGAAAGCCTATTCAGAGAATTCTGTTTGATTTAATAAAAATGAGACAACTGTTCTCTCCTAACAGATAGTGGAGGCTCATGAGCATCCACGTACAAACTTTAGACAAAAGACGTTCGAAAAGGACCAGTGCACAAACGTAATGCTTCATGGTGAATTAGATCCAGCATACAAAGAGTAGATTCTCGCGCAGACCCATAAACAGTGCATCTGTAATCCAGCATTAAGCAGACAAGGGCTCTATAAATCCTGAGCATAGAACATTTGTTTGCTCCCCAAAATAAGCAGCATACCTTTATAATATTCAAAGATTTTAGACATCTACTCTTCAAATTGCCAAGTGCACTAAAAACGTCAGTTTATGGTCAAATATAACACCCAAAAACTTCACCTCATTGACCATTGGGATTTTACCCCATTTAGGTGAATTTTGAAGTGCAAGTGTAAACCACGCCTTCTATAAAAGTGGATGCACAAGGTCTTCTCTATGTTGAAACTAAAACCATTAATCTTTGACCAATGGTCTATGCGATTTAGGTAGGTTTGCAGTTGTCTCTCAATGAAACTCGTTACTAGACTAACAGCAGATCTGTAAGTCATTCACATACAAAGAGTGTTTCACACTAGGAAAAAAACAGTTAGCTACACTATTAATTTTAATTAGAAAAAGTCACACTCAAAATACAACCTTGAGGAGCACCTTCTTGCGTGAAAAGCCTAGATAAAGTGTTGCCCATCCTGACATGAAATCTGCGATTCTGTAAAAGTTTTTTTATAAAAATTGGCAAATTACCCGGCAATCCAAATTGGTACAAATCACAGAGTATCCCATATTGCCAACGGCGATCATAGGCCTTCTCTATATCAACAAACACAGACACCAAGTGTTGTCATCTAACAAATGCTTTGCATATAGATGTTTCAATATTAACCAAATTGTCCATTGTACTTCTGTTCCTACGAAATCCACTCTCATGTAGTAAAAAATAGTTCTTTTCCTCTGAAACAAATATCAAGCGTCAGTTTACCATTCTCTCAAAAAGTTTACACAGCCAACTTGTAAGCGATCAGTCTGTAATTAGAGAAATTCTTGTGGTCTTTGCCTAACTTATAGATGGGGATAATGACAGATAGCCTCCAAGAGTCAGGAAAAGTATGTTCTGTCCATATTCTGTTAAACAGATTCGGATGATTACAAAGAGAACTGTTTGACAGATTTCTAATCATGCTGTAGTGGATTTTATCCAAACCTACAGCAGTATTCCCAGCGCAAAAAATTGCTGTATGTAGTTCTATGCTGGTAAATGGCAAATTATATTCCTCATTAGATGAGGAATTTAAGTTTGAACACTGCTTTTCACTTTGGGCTTTGTAAACCTAAAAATTCCTTGAATACATAATATTGCTAAATGACAAAGAAAACGTTTCACCCAACGTATCAGCAATACCCTGTATATCGCTGATTATTGTGCCATTATTTTCCAGCAAGGACAGAGAATGAAAAGCATATTTCCCATTCATTTTATGGATTTTATCCCAATCTGCTTTTGAGCTAGTGGAAGATGTTATGTTAGAAACATACTTCCTCCAAGAATCCCTTTGGCTTTGCCGTCTTATTCTTCTGACATTTGCCTTTGCTTTTTGAAAAGCTATCAAAGTTCTAGCAGTGGGATATCTTCTGAAAATCCCACATGCTTTCTTTACTTTTTTAAATGCTGCCTTGCAGTTCTGGTTCCACCATGGTTTAGGATGTTTTGGATATCTAGTTGATGTTTTCCCCATTGTTTTTTCAGCTGCCTGAATGATACTAGAAGTGACAACCTCAAATGCATCATTAATATCTGCAGTATTGGCCATTTCCTCAGTGATGTCAGCCATAAAGGCGAATGCAGGCCAATCTGCCGTTTCAAGTTTCCAGCATGGAAAACAGGCTGTTTCACAGGTTTCTCTGCCTTGATATTTTAGAAATATTGGGAAGTGGTCACTAGAGAATGGATTAGATCCAACCTCCCATATAAATGCTGAATACAGGTTTAGACTTGCTAATGATAAATCAATTGCTGTGAATATCCTTGTTGGAGCATGGAAGTATGTCACTTCTCCAGTAGTAAATAGGTATAGTTGGTGATAACATATAAATCTCTTAATGGCTCTGCCTCGACAATTGATGTCGTTAGTGCCCCACATAGGATTGTGGCCATTAAAATCACCAAGTAGAAAGAATGGTGTTGGCAGCTGTTCAACCAAGAGATCCAAAATTCATCCTCATTGACTCTGACATCTGGTGGCAAGTATATAGAACTGTGACAGTTACTCTGATAGAAATTCTGACTGCCACAGCTTGCAAATCAGTGGTTATTTGTACCGATAAGGATGAAATGTGATTTGAAACCAGAATAGCCACACCGCCACTGGCACGGTCGTGAGTACCATCATCCTTGCGGTAGAGATCGAATCCTTTTAAAGAAATATTTTCTCCAGGTTCTAGATGTGTTTCCTGGAGTGCCACACAGAGATAAGATGTAGATGATGTCAAGTGTTTAATGTCAGAGAAGTTGTTGCAGAAACCATGACAGTTCCATTGGATTATTTTATAATCCAGTATGTGTTTGAAGTAGCATTCTTCGCGAAAGTGTCCCTCTTCAATTTTACTGAGAAATTTCCTTTTGAAGGTGAGGTTGGTTGTGTCACCTCCATATTATTCTCTTTGTCAGAGATATCAGAGAAATAACTCATGGATTGATTCTCTGACCTCTTTAACTTAGAGAGGGTGGCTTTCAATTTTTGTTTGTTGAGTGGGTTCTTATTAGCTTTTTTAAAACCCACATTTCTAGTGATTACTGCTGTTTTGGATTGGGGTGATTTTGTCTTTATGTTCTCCTTTTCTTCTGTCTCTTTAGATTGAATTAGTAAGCATTTAGCATGGCGAGTGAGAGATTCTTTTGGAGCCACAGAAATATCTGTTTGGACTCCGCATGTCTTTGTGGATTTTAAAACTGCTTTGAATAAATTATTTTAAAATAAATTCTCTTTCATATATATGTTTACTAAAATCTCAAAATTTAAGATTTTCCACCACAGGAATGATAATATACTTCACTTCACACCAGCATTTAGAAATTAAATACAAGACACTTCCGTGTTATTGCTTTCAATAACGCCGTAACGTCCTATATTTAATTTCCACCACAGGTTCAACTGTCTCTGAAACTGTACCTGATTAGAATACTTAATCAGGGGAATGTGTGAACAAGTTAGATTCTGTAAGTGTTATATTTTATGAATTTAAAAAATTATAGCTTACATTATGAAGTAGTTATTTCTAAGAAAAGAAGATCTGTTATCCTAAAATAAAACCCTTCATTTTATTCATTTATACATTTAACATATTTATGATAAAATATAT
The DNA here is from genome assembly GCF_000671375.1 of Centruroides sculpturatus. Lineage (NCBI taxonomy): Eukaryota > Metazoa > Arthropoda > Arachnida > Scorpiones > Buthidae > Centruroides > Centruroides sculpturatus. The sequence goes on along the minus strand of NW_019384751.1, from coordinate 220,711 downwards.
TATTCACAAAAATATTCAAATTTAGTCTTTAAAGTAAGTTTCTGAAACCTTAAAGAATCTATATAGTTATCAACATGCTAATGAAAATGTAATATTTTATAGATAACTACATGGACCACTTCCTCTGTAAAAAACTTACAGAGTTTCGCAGAGATGTACTTGCAGTTTCAGAGTCCAAGTTGCAAAAAAAAAAAATTATGGAGCCGAATAAGCCAAAATCTGAAAAACGAAGGTTTCAGCATAACAGCAATAGAAACAGACAGGAAATAGAGAAACCTAATGCTGACGTACAGGAAAAGGAAAGATCAGATGAAACGATCTGGAGGTGGATAATTTCCCTTTTGGGAATTCCAGGAGAATTTAACTTTCCTTGCTTCAAAAGCAAATGTAAACCCTCCTCCTGATAAATTACCATCATCATCCTCAGCAACTGAGGAAAATGATGTTTAGGAAATTGGTGATGCCTGTACTTCAGACAATTGCCTGGAAAATAAACAGGCACCACTAATCAAAAAATAAAAAAAAGCATGTTCTTCCAAAGATGAGCCTCCCAAATGGTTTCGGGAGTATATTAAAAAAAAGCGGATGTGGATGAACAATGCTGGAAAAAACTAGAGAAAACTAAACTAGAAAAATTAAACATTTTAAATATTGTTCAAAAAGACAAAAAAAATAAATTTAAATAAATGTTTATAATCAAATATGCTTGTATCTTAAATTTTAATTAAAAACTAGTTTTATGTATCAGACTCAATTATTATGATAATCATTTCAACTTTCTGTAAACAGGGTTAATGTAATTCTAGTTCTTTTGATAATTTCTCATCTATTCCCTAATGCCATCACATCCTGACTAAAAACAAATTTTCATGATATTTTAAGTTTATATTCTTTTACATTCTTGTTTTTTGTATGATAGAATTACCTGAATTTTGAATTTTGATTTATCTCCTCCCAATTTAATCACCTAAGTCTACCATAGTTACACTTTAATTATCTCTTAATATATTTCTCACACTATCTTTCAGTGTTATCCAGTCAACAACCAGTACAAAGTAAAGATAGAAAAAACAATGCTTTACTTTCTGACGGAAATGCAATCACGAGATTTCTGTTCCTCTCTTCTCTGTTTCAGCGGTTCTTGAGCCAGGGCCATTTCTTCTTCCATTTGGTTCTGATTCTGCTTGGCCATTTTGCGTCTTTCCTGTCGGGACTTAGTCGATTCTTTAATGCTATAAAACATTAGACCCAATTTGGCCAACCATTGTCCATCAACTGCAGTCACACATTGCATATATTCCTTACTAGTCATCACTAACTCGTGATATACCACGTAGTCTGGAGTAAAACCCATTCCAAATAGTGGACTTGTAGGATGGAGATGGCAAGGCATACCTGTCCTGCAATTGATGTATTCGCCAATGCCTTTAAGTCTGGGCGCCAGGTAGAAATAAGCAAAACATATGCATTTTCGTACAATGTCCCATTCGGTGCTGTAGGAGATGAAAGTCATCTTTTGTTGTTCCATAATATCTTTTAACTGTTGTCGTACTTCCCGCACCTTTCTCATAGCTTTAATGTGAATGAAATGTTCGTTGCACCAATTTGTCGAATAACCGTTATTTTTCCACTGATGATAAACATTTAAATATGTTAAATGATCGCTCTCTGGAACCTGAAATTTTTTTCTAGCTGCATCACTATCCTTCTCTCTCCCTTTTGGATAATAAAATATGGAAGGAACCGAGAGCATTGATACAGTAATCAATATTTCAGCACTGCACGTCACAAGAAACAATAAGCATTTTTGAAAGAGCCAGATCTAATGGAAATTCTTCCATATTTCTTCCTAATAGAGTTAAACTTCCAACGTTATCCAAAGCTCCAACAATCCATGACTAATACATAGAATTTAGAATGTTGTCCTGTGGGGGTGGATCCATAAAATGAAACTGTAAAAGATCCTGCACACCGAGAGACTTTAACAGAAGTACTACGTTTGCAAAATTTGTCCTTTGTATTTCTGGAACGGTCGTACTGAGAAGTTCATTTTTATACTGACTCTCCGTATATAACCGGAAACAGAATCCAAGACCTGTTCTTCCAGCTCTTCCTGATCTCTGATTAGCATTTGCCTTCGGTACACCGTAGTTCATCTCCCCGTGTAGCTTTTCGTAGTTGTAAACCACAAACACTTTTCTACGGAAATAAAAATTTGTTCTCCTCTGGAGACGTAGTTTTACTTGATTTTTACAAAATTATTGAAATGAAAATATTTTATGCCAAATAACTAGCACACAGATTTTCATTACAATAAATATCCTGAAAATGATTGTAGTCCTCTGCTTTTTGTGCACTCTTCTTCTTGATATAAGAAGCCTTTAAATGAAATAACTGTTCTAGTAAACAATTTTCTACAATGATAAAGATAATATGAACATTATATGTTGTAACAATAAAAAATTTAATATATTCTCACAAGCTGTTAGTTTCTTTGAGAAACTACAAAAACTTAATCTGAGTGTCATAAAAAAATCCAGTTAAATTTTGTCAAACAGTATTATACAGAATAATCTTCAATTAATAATTATAAGGCAAATGATTAAACTATGCTATGTTCAATTAAATTCATATTTTAGGTCTACTACATTGTCAATTAGTTTGTGTTTTGCCTTACATTTCCACAAATGTGGGACACTAAAAACAATTTGATCATTGGAATAGCATTAACACGTTCACGGCTTCAGTAGATAAACGTTTAGGCAGCTGCTGTACATTGAGTCACCCGTGACTCAGTCTATTTTAATACAGGGCAGCACGAGTCACCTGTGCCTTGTACTTTTAAATTAATATAGTTTATTGCAACTAATAAAATAATATCAATATATTAAGTATGATGTTTGTAAAATTATGTGATCAAAACATATGAGCCACCCCATGGAAAAACTAGCAATTATGTCTGTAGCCTTAACTAGACATGTCCATACGAGTCACATGTGACTCTCAATGCTGTTAACATGTTAAAATATAATTTGATCTATCGATAATAGTCAACAGCTGAAACTTCACCAGTATACAAAAGGAACTAAAAACACCTTACACACTTTTACAGAGACTAAATTTAAAAATCAAAACGAAATGTTTTCAGCATGATTATTCTAAATATATAGCATTACATAATTGCTGCATGTAATTCTCATAGTATAACTGTTTACAAAAAGTAATATTACATGAATTAAGTATCGAGTCAAACTTGCAGATTCTCTAAAATGTCTTCATGAGAATGTCCATAGTTCATTATAAAAAATTCATTTTTTTTTACCAATTATTAAATTTATCAAGAGATGGCACATAATGCCTATCTCCAAATTATTTAATAGTAGCATTACTACAGCACCCATGTAATTCAGCAATTGTTTGATGTTAACCTCAAAGATTAGGTTAAACAATATTTATACTTGGATATAGGAAACAACAGCATATTTGTTCCACATGAAATGCTAAAATAAACTAATTGTATATAGCCTTAGTTTACAATTTCATGTCTTATAAATATACCTTAATAATTTTCTATTACCATTTGTTTAAAGGTATTATTACTGGATTTTTTTTGTTTAATTATATTTCAGTCAGCTTGTTTTGGTTAGAAAAACTAGTTTTTATAACTTACAGGTTGAGAAATGACAAGACTTTTGAATTAGGCTGGACAGTCCTGCTTTTTAATACACTAAGAAGTCTCACTTTGGGACTTTCATAATTATATTTAAAAAGTTAGCCAATATTCACTGCATAAATTGTAAGACAAAAATAAAAATGCATACAAATTACAGCATTAAAAATTTAATACCAAATTAATAGAAACAGTAAATCAATTGGCAATTTATTGCTCAGTCTGACAATATGAGCAATGAATCTCAGACAGTGCATACCATGTTCAAGTACCACACTTGGGTGGATCAGTTATAAAGAGGGAGCTGATGGTGTTTGCTAATTATCCAAGTTAAAAAAAATGGTAGTTATAACAAACAAAGCTATGCGAGGAACTGTAGTTAACTGTTAATTGTCACTACAGCTGTAGATCATCATTCTGTATGTGGATAAGTAAAATATTCACTGGTTGTTTGGAACATCTATCATCAATATTCCAAACAACCAACATGCCAGAAAGATTGAAAACTAACAATTGGAAAATGGAATTAATCATGCAATTAATCTAACATTATGTCAAAGTGTCTCAGCATTACCAATTGGGGTTTTTGGTACTGCATTTAGGGTTGGTTGACAAGTTCTGGGGTTTATTTACAGTTTTTTAAATATGTGATAATACAGAATTATTTAACTATTTTGTTTTATAGATGAACTACATAAAAAGCATTTTAACTAAAGTAATTTTAAATGCTATATAAGAATAAAGTTCTCTTAACACTTGTTAAATGGTAAACAGTTGCAATGCTCCCAGGCTGAGTGGGATGTGACCAAGTCAGCTAGCCTCTTCAAAGCCAAGAATACTTTAAATTTGTCATAATTCCTTTTTAATAACTTAATAATACTGCTATTCCAGATAACAGATACTATGTTGTACACCCCCACAATATTAAGTCACCCAGCATGTAACAATTGCATTATGCCACTGATAGTAAAATCTATCTTTAACTTAAAAAATAAACCAATGTTCTAATGACTATTGTTGCTATTTTTAAAAGATGTTGCTAAATCTGAAATTTATTTCAAAATAAACTTAACTAATGCAAACATAGTGTATAGTTAGTTCTCTCGTGACAGCTTTTAGCCTTGCTAAAATCACATTGGTACAATAATTTCTTCATTCATTTAGTTGGCTTAGAATGCTAAAGCTGTTAATACTGTATACTAGTCTTTTTGCATCACTGAATGACTTAAAACATTTAGGGGGTTTTATGAAAAAATTTAAGAAATCTAGGAACCTTTCGCAACATTGAAGTGCCCAGTCTAATATCACACTCTTTACACATCAGAATCTGATTACTTCAGTGTAACCTATACTTGCAAAATCTACAGGGTGTATCAGAACACCAGTTACAAACTTTCAGGAGAGTTAGAGTAAACCTAGACAATGGGAAATCACATAGCAATGCATGGTCAGAAATGCTTTCCTGGTGCGGTAGTGACAACACAAAATACAAGAAAGGAAGGACACGACCAGGGTGAAAAAACATGTTTGTTATTCTTAGTAGATCAAAAATCAAAGGTTGTATTTGAAATTACGACCCAGGCCGTGATTTGACCCGCGTACACCAGCCAAAGATGTCCAAGGATTTTCTCGAACACTTGGCAAATTTCATCATCAATAAAAATTGATGAATGAGTGTTCGAGTCAATACACTATATAGTTGGTGTTAGTGATAAAAAAAAATTATATATAAATATTTTTTATTTCTACATCATTAATTTTTTTAAAGCTATTTAAAAATATTTAATTTCATTTAATTTAAACATGAATGTTTTTTAGTTTTATTTTCTTAAAATAATCTATTCAATCACTGACAAAATCCTTGTCGACTGTTCAATACGATAATTACAATAAATTGTGTGTTTAATTTTTAATCTAATTCTTTATTAAATTATCCAGTAACTAAATTATATAATTGCAAAATTAAAAACATTTATAAAAAAATAGTGTAAACATATTTAAAATGCAATTAATGATAGAAATTTGAAATTAAATTAATGCTAAATAAGTAGTCAATGTTTGTAATTAACATAGAAAACTATGTAAACAGATTTCTTTTATTCAATACTTCATCACTTAAAATGGATGCATAAATATACTTTTTACATTTAAAAACTAATATTTTTAAATATTTTTATTTATATTTGTAATATAATTATGATATAATTGTACTTTTGCCTTTGTTTTTATTGTATTTATTGAAAAGAAGTGAAGATAAAATTTAATACATGTACTGTAATATATATTATCATATTTTGTAGATTGTAATATTATTATATAGAAATTTATAATACACAACATAAATTCATGACCAAATGCAATAAACAATATTGAAACAATTTGTATTTTAACAATTTGATAATTAAATTGTTTTGATAAAATATGCAATTTAATTTCTGAAAATTAGCTCCAATGCAAGACAATATAGCAATAATATAAACTTTATATAAATGATTATATTTAATATTCTAGTCTTATTTTTTTATTACTACAGTATTATCATTTCATGTTTCTTAATTTTTTCTTTTCTACTTGTATTCTCAATTGTAACATGTAGCTTTTATTCAAAATTAGATTTCCAATGGCTTCAAGCAATAAAAAAGTAAAGGAGTCAGAAGTGTCTTATTATTTAGATCAGTCCTATGACTCACTTTTTGAGTTTGAGAATGATCTAAATGATATAGACATTTCTGATTTTAAATCCGAGTATTCCAATGACAAAACTTTTGTCGCCTACCCAGAGTTTAACTGCCACTGACCCAGAAACTTTAGCCACCAATGACTTTTGTTGTTACCGAGCCAATAACTTTTGTCGAGCAGGTAACCTTTCCGAAGCCAGTAACTTTTGCCGCACCAGTAATACCCGTTCGGCCAAGAACACCACCATCTGCACAGCTCAGAACAACACCGTCTGCATGGCCCGGAACCTGCTCTCGTCAGGTTTTTCTAATTCCAATGACACTCCTAACCCTGATAATGAGTTGGAAAACGAGTATCTTGAGGTTCTGCCACCAAAACTGCCTACACTTTCCTGAAACTACCTGGCCCCAAAAATATGCCTTTGGCTGACTCTCAGCCAATTGATTATTTTAACTTATTCTTCACTGTGTGTTTGCTTTCTCTTATGGCAGCAGAATGAAACAGGTATGCAAAGCAAGTCATAAATGGAGTTCTGGAGATATGGGGGCACCTACCGCACAACTCCAGAATTTCAAAAAAATTACAATTAATGAAATAAAGGGTTTTTTACCTGTTGTTTTTTCGATGGGACTAACTAAAAAATGTAGAATTGCAAAATACTGGGCCACATCCAGATGAACAGTAACTCCATGGTATGGCCAAATGTTTTCTAAGCACCGCTTTTGTCACTTGCCTCAATTCTTCCATTTTGTCAACAACAGTTAGTTGTCTGGCAGAAGGAAACCAGGTTATGATCCTTGAGCAAAGTATCAACCTTTGGAAGATCATGAAAACAGGATGTTCCAATAATATACACCACACCAAGAAATATCTATAGACTAAACATTGGTACATACCAAGAACCATAGCAGCATGCCACAGTATATGCCCAATAAAGAACACCATAAATGGGGAGTGAGGCTTTGGATGCTGTGCAACTCCATTTCACACTACTGCCTGGGCTTTTTCACTTACAGAGGGGCCAAATCCCAGGCAGAAAAGCACAGTGTCTCAAAGTTTTGTGTGGCATATACTGTGGTCATGAAGCTACTGGGGATTGGTAATTACATCAATAAAGGCTATCATGTTTTCCTCAATAACTATTTCATGTCGATACCCGATTCGCAGCCTGTATTCTCTGAAAACTTATACCACAGGAACAGTGCAGAGGAATAGGAAACTATTACCGCCTCAGTTAAAACGCAAATTCTCTGTAGGCCAGATCTCTTATTGCAGATCTGGTCCTATATTGGCATGTGGCCTTCGGGAAAGGAAATCAAAAATAGATCCTGTTATTCTTTTATCCACCCATGCCCGGGCACACGATGTTGAAATTGATAAACGTGAGAAAGCTACACTAAAGCCAGAAATAGTTCATTCGTATAATAAATTTATGGGTGGGGTAGATGTATCAGATCAGATGATGTATGCAAACTTGGATAAAAGGAGGACTTGAAATATTGGAAGAAGGTAGCGTTCAATATCATGGCCAGGATGTTGTTGAATGCCTATCTTCTTTACAAGGAGAATTCACAATCCCAAGGCCAAGCCAGAATTATGCCTCGAATTGATTTTAACAAGGCGGTAATAGGAAACCTGGCAGAAGAGTGGATGAAATGGAGGAAGGAGGAGAAGGAAGTTGTGCGTCCCCCTCCAGACACCCGAGGACCAGTGGGTCTATGGAAATTGCCAGGTGTGGTGAGGTACTGCTGCGCCGTGTGCAGCACTCCACAACAGAAGCGAACATCAAGGACAGCTTGCACACAGTGTGGAAAGGGCCTTCACCAAGAATGCCTGATAAGACATAAATGCTAGCACAACAGGTAAATTGATATATTTCTGTTTTAGTTTTATATGCATGATTCTTGTAAAATGTACAAAACAATATTTTCTCTTATAGATCCAGTCCTGGTTTCTGCTTACTCCCTTTATCTTGATATTTGGTTGGTACAATAATTAATGGACAAACATTCAAGAGGATGACCCTTGGTTCCCTTCCAGTTGACACTGTAATGTACATTTGATTTATTCCTTTATGCTATCCATGCTGTTAATATATATAGTTTCCATAAGGTTTTGGCCCTCTTCCACACACACAAATACCATCTTTTTTATGTCCTTGACTGATTTGATGCCAACTTTGTTATTCCTCTGTATCACCACAGCATAGGTCAACTTTACCCCACTGATACTTCCAGTAAAAGTTGCTGGCTCCCATGACGTAATTCTCGTAGAATTTCGAACACCTGGGCAACACACGAGTGTAACTGCGTCACCCTCTTCCGGAATTTCTTTTTCTCATGTGTTCTGAGGTTGCTGCTGTACGTTTCAGGGAGAAGGTTTGTAATCTTCCCCAGCTGATTGCCTGCCTCCTCAAGCAAGCCAGTGACAGCTGGTGGATCTGGGAATGCACATGGCTCCTTGGACCCCAGAACAACTTCTGGTTGTTGATCAGCCAACTCCAACAGGATGAAAACAGGATACAGTACTCACCAGTACAAATAAAATCAGAAAAATCTGTTGGTGTAAGAATGATTTTACTTCACGAGCAATTGAACAGAGTTAATAAACTATGTTGATGTATTGCTTAAAAATAATTACCTTAACTATTTATGAATATTGTATGAATAATGTAATTGCTTTCTTGTTAAAATTTAAAGCAAGTAGCTATAGCATAAACAGAAATAGGTTTCATTCGCATATGTATAAACTAAAATAATAATCATATATATTTATATTCTAAGCTATCAGTTACTTTTTATCATCTTTCTGGGTCTTTTTGTGAACCAACTCCATCGGAATTCAGACAGTCAGCTATTTCCTGCCGCAATTTCTGACAATCTTTTACGGTAAAGAAAGCATCTAACTTCCCTGACATTAATTTAGGGTTGTCTTCTATAAAATTAACGAGCATCTCAACCTAGCAACTTGTAGTTCGCTAAGTTCATTGGCCTTTCTTCGACATTTTAAACAAAACTATTTCATTGAATTATAAGACTGTTAAGGCCTTATCAGTTTCATAAAAGTTTATTTTTGCACTTTAAAAAGTAGACTTTATGATGGTAATTATAAGAAAAGTATTTCTTAAGGTGATTTTGGAATGAAATTTTTAAATGAATGTGATCAATACCTGCAAATAAATAATAATGATGAAAAAATCAAGCAACAAGTTCTAACTATCAAAGAAAGGTGTTTACAAATGTTAGAAGCTTTAAATCAAGTTCAACAAACGCTTCCATTGGCAAAGAATTTATTTCCAAGATCTAGTGCAATGAAACCCTAATATAATTTTAAACCAAGCTTTATGACCAAAGTTTTCTGAATTGCCATTATTGAATTTAGCACAAAACATTCAATATGATTGAAGAGCAATACAGAAAATTACCTTTTGTCAATTTAATGGACAAAGATCAATTTAAAGAATGTGGAATACTCAATGAGAATAAGCTTTTTTGGTAATATTACAAAATCCCATATTCAAAGAAGTTGCAACTTATGCCCTCAATTGCCTAATAACATCCATTAGCAATGCTACAGTAGAGAAGGTGTTTTCACTTTTAACTCATTTTAAGGCCAGGAACACACATGCGTAAAATTCGGCATAAAATCTAGCTTAAAACAGAAAACGTAAAAATTTTTCTGAAATTTTGGCTGAAACAGAACTGAAAATAGAGTAGAGCATGTGTCTACTTTTTGCGCTGAAAAATTTTTACACCAAAATTCCTCCAATAAAGAGACATCTTTTCTATGACGTCAGAGTAAGCACATGGTTTTCATTCTAACAATGGCAGCAATGAGGGTTAACCCAACAGTTGTATTGTGCTCGAGAAAACGAAAAATTAATGAAATAGAGGACTTCATTGAATCCATTCGTCCCCATCAGTGCCTCTATGACAAAAAAAGTGTCACTTACAAAGACACTGCGTATAAACAATGTATATGGATGGCCATAGGTGCTAAATTTCAAATAACTGGTAAGTCTAGTAGAATCGATATATAGTATTTAGATCACACGTTCTTTATTTCAATTCGGAATACAAGTCTATTAATTTAAATTTTCTAAATTATAGCAGAGGCAGCGGAGAAAAAGTGGAAAGTGCAGAGAGACCGGTATATGAGAGAGAAAAAATTAATAAGATGTAGCATTGTAAGTGGCAGTGGTAGTGGAGACATTTATAAACCAAAACGGGAATTATACCCTTTAATAAATAATATATTGGGAGGATATATTGGCTGCACAGAAACGTGAGTATTAATACATCTACTTCACCAGAATCTACTTGTAAGACACTTTACCATCATTAACTAAAATAAATGTTTATCAAAGGATATTGGTTTTATATCATTTGGTTGGTCATTTGATTATATTATAGTAGTAAAGTAGCGATTATGGTAAAATGTAATCAAACTCGTGTTTAAACAAAAATAAAGTTAATACCAACTGATTGTAATACTAATAATTCATTTAAGCTCTTTTGATATCATTTCTATGATTTGAAACTTCTCTCATATAGTTCAAACAATTATAAATGACTTTACATTTCTTATCAAATAAATAAATTCATATCATTGAATATCATTTACCATTTACAACTGAATGTTTTTATTAGGATAGATATAACTATGCCTAATCTGTAGACCTATCTATAGACCTACTATAATAAGTGAATATTAATTAGATACACATAATAACATCTATATTTAATTATTGTATATGTATATATATTGTTGCTATTATTACCTACAAGTACTAATTATTAGTTTGAAAAATATTTTGTCTTAATTTCATCATAAATTATTTATATGTGGTAATTTTTTTTATTTCTTTTAGTACCATAAATAATGAAACAAGTATCATCGAAAATGATAATTATATTGACACAGAGTCAACACAATTATCACCAGTAAATTTTTCCCAGCTAACCCAGAATGATGTAGAAATTGTCCTAAATATTGATATTAATCAAAAAATTGAGTCAGATCAGTAAGTTGTAAATACAGTAGAACCCCTCTAATCCGTCACCTTTGGGACTGGGGGTATGGTCAGAATGCAAAAAAGGTCGGGTTATCAGAAAAAAGTAAAATAAACAATCTTCCCCTTTGTCCAGTCTTTGTAGCACTGCTAATTTTTCATTTAATGAAAGAGTAACGTGTTTACGTTTCACTCCCGACATGTTGAAAACCCACACAAAACTGTACATGTACAGTACACACAATGTAAAACATACTGTAACGAACATAGAAAAACGCCATGGACAGTGAGTCACCGACGAGTTGGGACAAGTTTCTCGACTCCGACCACGGTCAGATTAACTGGAGTGATGGACTAGCCAAGGGCAGACTAGAGGGGTTCTACTGTAAATAAATAATAATGATTTTGATGAAAAAAAATAAGATTTTTAATGCATGGATTTTGTTTCAGACTTTATCAAAGCAGTGACTCAAGTACTTTTGATCGACAACAAAAAAGAAAAAAGAAACCAGATACAGATAATCAGGATTACTACAATAAAGCTTTCTTATCATTGTCATCAACGTCAAGTGCAATAAATAGTTGTTTGGATAGGAGTTGTAAGTTCAAATTTACGAATATAGGTAAAATATAGTACAAAACAATGATAGATTTATAAGTTATTTTTTTTTAATTTTAGGTTCTGTGTCACAGCCTGACAACATTGATCTGTTTTGTGAATCATTAAAATTAAGATTAAAAAAATTGAAAATTAAAAGCGACCCACCCCCTCAGAACCGACACCCGATCCTAGAGAAGATTAATATACACTCCGTCCGGGGAATTCTTTCAGTTGACCTGAAGAAGAGCAAACAGAACGCTCAAAAATGTTTGTCAAGCGATATTTAACGTATACGCATAGAGCACCGGTCACAGGTTCCGATAGTGTGACGTCAAAAAAATTGAATGCAAGGGATCAATTCAATGAAAAAAAAACATTAAATTATTAATGTTAGACCTTGAAGGTCAGGAGAAATATTTTACATAATAAAGCCTGTGAATAATAAAATAATTTTTCAAAGTTTATAAAATTGTCTTTATTATTACTAATGAAAAATTTAAGTAGTTTATACTGTATAATTACAAATATTGCATTAACTTATACAAAATGAATTGTTTAAAAAATTTTTTTATAATACACCTGGATATATCTTACTATTCTGCCATGGTACAGATCCTTCATTACAACAAGTAAATAGCTAGTTCATCACGCAAAGATTTTGCACATATGCCACGCATATTAGATCCAAAAGAACAATGTGAAGAATTAATATTTCCATCTTGGCGCCATAAACCTGATTGAAAATTAAAATTATCATCATCATAATCAGAGAAGCCTGGGGGATTGTAAATACTTGCATTTTCTGTCAATATCAAATTGTGTAAAACAAGGGCAGCGGCAACTATTTTTTCTATTGTTTTCTCACTATAATTGAGTGGTCTTTTAAAATTTCTAAAGCGCACCGACAGAATTCCAAAAGCATTTTCTACTATTCTTCGAGCTCTACTAAAACGATAGTTAAACACTTTTTGGGGATGAGTGAAAGCTGATCTCCTCATTAAAGTCTTTTTAAGAGGAAAAGCTTCATCTCCAACAAAAAATATCGGAATACTTTATTAGAATTTAATAATTTATTTTCATTTGGAAGATTTAATTTTTCTTCTAAAAGCTTTTTTGCAAAAGAACTTGTTTGAAAAATCCCACCATCACTTTCACCAATGCCACCTAGATAATCAGGCCCGAGTGCTCATGGGATAACTGTTGTCCGCCATTACAGTAGTAGTCATATGATGTTAAGTTAGGTGCTCATGCTTACAATCGTAATTAAATTGAAATATTGGGTAATTTTGTAAATAATTTTCTTACAATATTTGGGTTTGTTGTTTGTTTAATGTGCAAGACAGTTTGAAACATTTTATAAATATTAGAAATTGTGATAAGGTCGTGCAAAATGCCGTACAGGTACCTTGTAACACGTTGTAAAGGCATCTATCCGACTGGACCAAAAGTTCAAGTATTTTCATTTCCAAAGGAAACTGAATTGGCCGAAAAATGGAAATGAGCCATTCCTAGAGACAAATTAATTGTCAGCAAAACAACAAAGGTAAGTAAATTAATGTTAAACATAAACTGAATTGAAAGGGACCCAAATAACGAAAATAACCATTAATATACTAAAAATAAATACAACTTTTTACGAAGAATAATTCTTTGTTTCAGTCATTTTTTCATTGTTTACACCATCAGCAGTTCATTAAAAAACACAAATACTCACGGAGATGACCTTCCTTTTTAGGCTACTGCCTCCGTAGTTAAAATGTAAAAAATGATAAAAGCATCCTCTGGTGCTCTTGCCACAATCACATAATACATTTTAAGTAAAAAAAAATAAATTTACATGGCCAACGATTATTTAATATTAATATACTAAAAATAAATATAACTTTTTACGAAGAATAATTCTTTGTTTCAGTCATTTTTTCGTTGTTCACACCATCAGCAGTTCATTAAAAAACACAAATACTCACGGAGACGACCTTCCTTTTTAGGCTACTATCTCCGTAGTTAAAATGTAAAAAATGATAAAAGCGTCATCTGGTGTTCTTGCCACAATCACAAAATACATTTCAAGTAAAAAATAATAAGTTTTGCATGGCCAACGACTATTTTATATTAATAAAATAAAAGTACGACTCTTACAAAAAAATTTTGTTTCAGTCATTTCTTTCGTTGTTCGCACCATCAGCAGTTCATAAAATCNCATAAAAAAAAAATTTTTTTCAAATTATATGAAACTTTTTTTTTTTAAATATATATCTGATATGTACATATATACAATATTTACAAATCCAATACAATCAAATGGGTGATCTGATTTCAATTCCACAAGTATAATATACATTAAAATTCAGACAATTATTGTAGAACATGACATTATAGAAATTCTGAAAATATTTAAAAGACTTTCAAACTTCCACAATTATTGTTTGAGCTTTAAGAAATTGATTATAAATCAAAAATCTTCTGAAGTAAAATATTTTTCATTGATACATTGAAATTCTATAAAAATGTTTCCTCCTTCATCAACTTTAACTGGATACACAGAAGTCGGTTGCCTGTTTTTACTAGAAACTATCTTTCCATCCTTTAATTTCATACACCAGCGATGCCAAGGGCACTTGATGCACGGTTCTCCATCTGGAAGTTCCTCAATTTCTCCAAGATGCAATGGACCACCTTGATGCGGACAATATTCTTTAATAGCAAATATTCTTTCTCCATATCTAAATAATGCAATTTCAATTCCATTTACTTGCACTAACTGATTCTTTTTTTTCTGACATGTAATAAGATAATTTTCTGATTTCAATGACCAGTCAAAAAGATCTTTTTTGAGCCCATTAACTGGAAAACATAACATTTGCACGACTATACTTGACCTTCGTCTTTTAATTTTTCCATTATTGAAAATAACCATTGCTAATAATCATACGTTATGAAAAAACTTTGAAGAGTAATTTTTGAATATTTAATTAATAGAAATATATTATTAATAACGATGTTTGTTTTCATAACGTATATAGTGTTTTTTTTAATGTTGAAAGTAAAATGAAAACTCCACTTATTTATACTTTAACAACCCTGTTTACGATAAATTTGTTTAGAAACAGATTAATCTCTATTATTAAATATATATATAGTCTACTTCATTTTATAATCAACCAAAGTTATTTTATACGATTTGTTCCTTCAAATTTTTTGCTGATTTTTTGGCATTTTCAAGCAGGAAAACATAATATATACATTTTTAAGTAACAATCATTTTCAAGATTTTTTTAAAGTATGAATCTTGAATTTATCTCAAATACTGCTAGAGAAGTTATGAGGCACTAAGAATATGAGAAGCAAATATGAATGTTTTCTACACTTTCAACATCTATTATCTTTTATTTTTTAATAATGTAATATTAGTATAATGTAATGCTTTAGTAATTNTATAGGGGGATCGACTGTATATATATAGTTGCTATTATTACCTATAAGTACTAGTTATTAGTTTAAAAAATTATGTTGACACAGAGTCAACACAATTATCACCAGCAAATCAGCTTTTCCCAGATGACTCAGGATGATGTAGAAATTGTCCAAAATATTGATATTAATCAAGAAATTGAGTCAGATCAGTAAGTTGTAAATAAATAAATAATAATGATTTTGATGAAAAAGAATAAGATTTTTAAAGCATAGATTTTGTTTCAGACTATATCAAAGCAGTGACTCATATAAAAGTTTTGGTCAGCAACAAAAAAGAAGAAAAAAATCAGATACCTGTATTAATCAGGATTACTATAATAATGCTCTTTTATCATTATCATCATCATCAACAGCAATAAATAGTTTTTTGGATAGGAGTTGTAAGTTCAAATTTATGAATACAGTAGAGCGTCGTTTATCCGAAAGTCGGTTATCCGAAACATCAGTTATCCGAAAGCATTCCAGTCGGCAAATTTAAATTTTCGTTAGTGCTGTGGCGCTGCAATCTTTGGCTATATCTTGGGCTACTCCAATATTTTTTTTTGTTGGTGTGTGTTTTTTAGCTGGCAGCATTGGCACTTTTGTGTGGTGTTTTTCTGAAGACTGTGTGTCGTGCTGAATCGAACGTTTTTGATACTAGATCATTTTCTAAAGTACATATTTTTTGGTTTTTATATTTTTCAATATATTTATTTTGTTTGTAAGAAATAAAGAAATAATTTTTAATGATACAATAGCCACGATTATTATTTTAAAAAGTATACGTTAGGCTTAACATCGACAAAAATTCACTGCGAAGCAACACGCAACGGAGAAAAATTTCAACACGGTATAGGTTAATATATTTTTTCGTACATAATTGGTTATCCGAAAAACCTCAGTCCCCAATTGATTCGGATAAACGATGCTCTACTGTATAGGCAAAATATAGTACAAAACAATGACAGATTTAAAAGTTATTATTATTTTTTTAAAATTTTAGGTAATATGTCACAGCCTGATAAAATTGATTTATTTTGTGAATCCTTGAAATTAAGATTAAAAAAATTGGATGCAAGAGATCAATATGATGCAACAAAAAATATTGAATTATTAATGTTAGAACTTGAAGGTCAAGAAAAATATTTTATATAATGTAATTAGCCTCTAAGTAATAAAATAATTTTTCAAAGTTTATAAAATTGTTTTCATTATTACTAATGAAACATTTAAGTAGTTTATACTGTATAATTACAAATATTAATTCATACAAAATGAATTGTTTAAAAATTTTTTTTATAATACACCTGGATATATCTTGCTATTCTGCCATGATACAGATCCTTCATTACACAAGTAAATATCTCGTTCATCATGCAAAGATTTTGCATGTATGCCATGCATATTAGATCCAAAAGAACAATGTGAAGAATTAATATTTCCATCTTGGCACCATAAACCTGGTTGAAAATTAAAATTATTATCATTATAATCAGAGAAGCCTGGGGGATTGTAAATACTTGCATTTTCTGTCAATAAAAAATTGTGTAAAACAAGGGCAGCAGCAACTATTTTTTTTCTATTGTTTTCTCACTATAATTGAGTGGTCTTTTAAAAATTCTGAAGTGCACCCACCAACAGAATTCCAAAAACATTTTCTACTATTCTTCAAGCTCTACTAAGTGATAGTTAAACACTTTTTGGAGATGAATGAGCTGATCTCCTCAGATAAGGTCTCATGAAGCTTTTCCTCTTAAAAAAAATTTAATCTCCAACAAAGAAGTATGAGAATACTGTATTAGAATTTAATATATTTTCATTTGGAAGATTTAATTTTTCTTCTAAAAGCTTTTTTGCAAAAGAACTTTGAAAAATCCCACCATCACTTTCTCCACCCATGAAACAAAACTTGACTGAAATAAATTTGTATTCATAATCAGTCACAGCTAATAAAATTTTGCTAAATGATCCTTTATAATTATACTCATAATTTAAGCTTCCACTGTTTTTTTGGGCATTGAACTAGTATATGCTTGCCATCAGTGCTCCTGTAACAATATGGTACCTACCAATAATATTCAAAGCCTTTAGTAATTAGCTTTCTATTTGTTTTCATTATCTGGCATTTTTTCATATAATCATTCTTTAAATTGTTCCAAATAACCTATAATAAAAATAATAGCAATTTATAAGTTAATTGCTATTCAAATTTAATAATTTTAATTTATACCTTTGTAGTTTCTTCGATTATTTTAGCAATTGTCGATCGTTCTATTCTAAATGAGAAACTGAGGCTTCGAAATGTCTCACCCATAGCAAGAAATCTAAAAAATTATATTTTATGATAAAAGTATACTAAAGACCTAACTAATTTTACAAAGTATAAAAGATTAACAAACCGTAATGTTACAGCTAATCTGTCTCTAGCAGATATCGCTTCTCTCCATCGTGTATTTTTCTGTTTTTGACAGCAAATATTCGAATAATTCTGGTGACATTCTCAGAAATCTAAACATTTTATTTTTTCTGAATTTTCTAATGGTAGCTGTTTTTATATGTTGATTAAGTAAATGTCTCTTCAATCCAAAAAAATTCTTCTGGTAGACTACCTCACAGCCAATTCAGGTTATAAAAACTCCTTTTATTGTTTTTTTACAGATGCATTTCGAGCTAGGTTAACTTTCTAGCTCCTCTTCAGAGCTTAAGAGTCTCCATAGGTTTCAAAAGGCTTAATTTTCACACTTATACAGTACTTTTAGTCACATTTACAATATTTTTACCATCTTAAAAAATTACTTTAAGGGCATGTATTGTGTTACATCAAAAGAATGTACTGCTTACTACACTGTTTTCTGTATCCAGAGTAGTGGAAATGTGCACCAGGGCTGTCCACTGATTGAACATGATGCCTCCCTAAACCATGATTCTCTGTATAGAGCTGGTGTGATACATAGCAAAAAAAGCTGGCACATAGTGTTCCCCAGGATATTGCCATACCTGTCCACAGCTGTCATTCCTCACAGCAGAAGCAGGATTCATCTGTAAACAATACTCAATGACATTCAGTGGTCTAGTTGTGACCACACCAAACATGCAAGTCTGCATCGAATGGCATCCCTGTTGCTGGTTGTTATGCATGCAGCCCAACTTTGTGCAACCTCTTATAAATGATTTGGGTGGACATGAATGCATCCATTAATGGCAATAGGCAGTTTCAGATGTCATGTACTGTGATGAATGGGACATCAACAGGTCTAGGTCATTTGATGAATCTGCCATTCTGTGCACTCTTGTGTGCCAGTGCAATCCACTGCCTCTTTGGCATATTTGCAGACATTTCTTTGTCTATTGTTACACACATTGCTGGATGGTACTCACATCATGCCCAACATACATGGCAACTGCACAAATCGACAAACTGAGATTGTGCAGCTTTAGAATGCAGTCTTGTTCCCCAGTCATTAACTGGTGGTATTGAGCTCACTAGTTTCTGATGCATTTTCTATGCTTCTTCGAAAGTTCAACTGCAATAAACCATTGCTGATAGCATTTATGGCAAGAGCCAGGTGCTAGTCTTTATAGCCTGAAACTGTGTACCAATGACTCAATGTATATGCAAACTTAATCATTTGCATATCTTATCACCTCTGTTCCTGCAATATACATGTAGCTACATGCATTCCTTTGTGGTGTTTCAATTTCCCTTTTGAGGAGAGTAAGTATACAGGAGTCAGTATAAATCTAGAAAAACCACGCTTTGGTCACCATGGCTTTATACATTCTCAATTTTGACAGCTATATTTTAGAACACTAGTTTAGAATCTGAAAACAACTGTTCAAAACATTTGACTGTTTCTTTTTGAATAAATTCTGCTAGTTTGAAGATTTATTTCTTTTGATATTTTTTGATGTAATCAGTTTTTCATTTAAACAGAATATTTAATGTTCTAATTGAAAACTAATGTAAGAGGGAGATGAACCTGTTACAAATCCCAAAAAAAACATCAACTAAAAATGAAGCAATCACAAAAACATTACACTTATCAGCCATGTTAGCTAATGGCATGCTCAGAATATCACAATCAAGAAAGATTGAAGAAAAAATGGAATTTATGCTAATGGAAAAATAGATGAATTTCAGAAAAAACAAGAGCACTATTGATAATCATTTTATAATTCATCTATGGTGTTCATGTCTGTACACTTCCATTATATACATATATATCCAATTACTAATATACTGAAGTATGAGTTTATCAGTATTATAATATACAGAGTGATCAGAATCAACTGCACAATAATCATACCACACGATTCCTTGTCAAAAACCAATCTGAAAAAGTGCTATCCAGAGATATTTGTGTCAAAAGGTTTTTGATGTCACTTCTGGTTTAAAAGAGAGAAATCAGAAATAACTCTTATAGAAAGAAATTATTTATTACCTTATAGTATAACTGATTACATTATTTTATATTAAACTAGTAGCCTGGGACGCCCCCTAGTGGGCATTCTTTACAAATTCCCATAAAGCACGATTCCTTTGACTTTTTTGTTCCTATCAATATGCTCTACAGCTCTGTTAAAGTCCCAATTGCGTCATACGGATCTAGATTTCTACCTATTAAACATTCTATAAATACTTTAAAATTGTTTAATTTATTTATTTACCTTCGCTTATAAATCTCGATTTTAAATGTATCTGCCATTTTTTCAACAAATTTCCCATGAGTCAATGTGCGATGTTCACTGACTTATGAGTCACAGGATGTTGTAAACGTGCTGCGCAAGGTTAACCACGGCATATAATAAGGCAAGGCTAGGCATGTAATAATTATTTATACCATTCCATGGTATAAATAATAAATTCATATCAATAATAAATTCCTATTACA
This sequence comes from Centruroides sculpturatus, assembly GCF_000671375.1. Classification (NCBI taxonomy): domain Eukaryota; kingdom Metazoa; phylum Arthropoda; class Arachnida; order Scorpiones; family Buthidae; genus Centruroides; species Centruroides sculpturatus. Next base: position 200,405 of record NW_019384751.1, on the reverse strand, counting down.
AATAAAAATAATTTATTGTTTTTTTAAAATCATCGCTAGGGCGCCTCTAGTGTCCGTTTTTGGCATACCGTTACGCAGACAGACATGCGTTCAATGGGTTATATAGATAGATGTTCAAAATGACCTCTTCCTAGTGAGAAACAAGTGGCTGCTCATCATATAATAATACTGTATTCACTTGCATATAAGATGAGATTTTAATTCATTTTTCACTGCTTCAAAAACCTAGGTTGTCCTATATGCGCGAGCAAAGGATTTTTTGTGTTTTTGCAATAATTTTTGTAAACTGTGTATTCACATTTTTTACCAGATGCTCACCCTCTGGTGTTTAAAAACAAAAGTATTTTATCTGGGTCATTTCAATCGATCTTGTGTATTGTTAGGAGTATAGATGAATAGCAACATGAAAAGCAAAGCTTTTGAATTGAATTCCACATTGAAATTCCAAAATCACACGGGAGCCCGATATAAGTTTTAATCCATTCCCATGTGAAAACAGATGATTATTCAGAAATCAGAATTCGGAGAAACTCATTAAGTGTAATCGACAGAGAGTTGATTCGACTGCTAAGAATTGGCAAAAGAGGTTCTGATTGTCCAGCTTTATGTGAACAAATTATGTCGATTTTACAATATTTTTCCTTAAAGTTTAAAATGCCAGTAATTTTTGCAGGAAAATGAGTGAATTTACATGCATTTAATATTTTATTTGTGATTAAACGAAATAAAATTAGAATTGTATTAATAAATATAATTTTCTTTATATTGATCTTTAAAGTCACACCTCATCCTATATACAAGATCATCTTATACACAACTAAATATAGTATTTTGTATGCTTGCAACATGGCAAGTATTATAGTTGTGATGGCCACATGCAAGCCACTAAGTCTTGTTGGGAGTCTACTGGCTATCTGTAAACAATGTTCTGTGATGCCCTCATAAGAAGGCTACAAGATTTATATTGGATGATCTAGCAGATCATGTGACTGAACCACCATGGGCAATTCATTGACCTGGATATTCCCCATCCAACCACTGACAAACAACCATCAAAGAATGTGTTGGTGCTTCCACAGACTGTGAATAACATCAAAAGTTATGTAATCTGTGAGGGCTGAACTTAGTGGAATTATTTTGTTTAAATATATTTTTTGTTGAGAGAAAAAAATTAGAGAGAGAAAACAAAAACTGACATTTTTAAAGATAATTAAATTGTTTTCCCACGGACTTGTTTCCTGGTTGAAGATGATACAACGAGTGTGTCAGCTGGAATCTGCGACAGAAAATTCAACTATTGGATGGATAAAGAAAAATTCCTAAAAAGGCCATGGGAAAAACCCAATGGCAACCCCCTAATAAAAGGGAGGGGGTCGACGAGTCGGACAGAGTCCCGGAGTTAACTTTGAATTGTGTGTGTGTTGGCCACCGCTTGCTATTCGTCGCTGCCCTAACTGTTCCTGATCGTCACCACTCCGAGAGATTCTTTGCCACTTCAAGAATCCCTAGTGTGAAAAACTTTGACTACCATTTTGTGAATTCTACAGGTATTTATTCTCGCATGAAATTAATGTGAACTCTCTCTCTCGTTATCAGTTGTTAGGGTCGTAGTAGTTACGTAATATGTCAGCTTCGGATTAGCTTTGGCTAAGCATCTAATAAATTTAATCTGTAACTAGTCTATATCGAATAATAAATAGGTATTTTTATTTATATGAAAGTTTGTGGAGTGTATTTCCTCTGGTTCTCTTCTTCCGCCTCCATCCCGGATCCTAAAGTCCACACACGTGACCGTTCGAAATAACAAGATAAACTGCCAATCCAGTTTCTGTGTCTGTCCATAAGACACAGTGGTGTCATCCTGACAAGTCATCAAAGAGGTGCCGACCCTATGGTCACAAATCTAAGAAATCTGAAGGACAATGTGCAAAACACTAGGAAGTTTCCAGCTGTCAGATGTTCTGGAAGAAGATATGGTCCCACTAGAATATCACACACAATACCACACCACATATTGATATCCCAATGGACTTGATACGTGAATGTGAATATATAGCATGGGGATTTTCTTATGCCCAAGCATGGCTGTTTTGACTGTTAAAGACACCTTCATATGTAAATGTTGCTTTGTCAGCCCACAAGATTTGGTAGATGGAAGTATTATCCAAAGTACAGTGTGTGATCAGTTAATGAACATATAGTAGATCCCCCTATAAGACAGGTTCCTATAATTACGATTCCTATAAGACAGCGAAAAAATTGTGGCGGTATCCATAAACAACGGTAAAAAAACTCCTATAATTACGTAAAACGTCATTGGGCAGCCAAACTACTTTCCGCCGTCCAGCGCCATGCTACGGACAGTTTAGGCAGGTAAATTGAGTTTAGTATCGTCTGTACATATAATTATATATAAATTAGGTACTGTATATATAATTATATATTAACTTAATTTATTGTAACTTTATTATAATTATGTATATATGCTCTCTGCCGCCTGGCAACACGCTACGGAGATTTTAGGCTAGTAAGTTGAGTTTATTATCGTCTGTTAGCTACCGTAAGTCTAATACAGTACTGTAATTTTATACATTTCGTGTGAAAGAAACATTNGAATTTTATGCTAACTATCGTCTGTACAGTATGTAAATTAGGTACCGTAAGTCTAATACAGAACTGTAATTTTATACATTTCTTATTCAACGGCGATTAAAATGATTTATATTAATGATGTCTCCAAAGTTCAACGACATTTTCGCAGAAAAATAAGTTATTAGAAATCGGCCGCTGTTTGCTGAGCTGTTCCGCAACGAAAACCAGCTTTAGCAATGGCGATGTCGAACGGTGCACACTTGGTAAGTAATCCTACAATTTTTTGTTTATAGCATAGTTTATACAGATTATTTCAAAAAAAAAAATATACGTATTTTTGGAAATGTTGAGTCGGATTAGTCTAGAATCGATTAATTTTATGGAAGAAAACCTTTCAAACAGCTGTAGTCCATAAACTTCACACATGTCGGGCTGTGATTGGCTGTGATTCCTACAAAATTGATTCATAAAGAACGGAACGTATCTACCGTCTTATAGGGGGATCGATTGTAATCCATTCAAAGACAATGTTTGCTACCCGAATTGTCTATTAACTGATTATCGATTTATCATAGATTTTTATGGAATTTGACTAATTTGTTCTGACAAACCAAAAAATTAATTTAATACATATGTTTATTTACATGTAACAACAAATTAAAAGCAATCTCTCCATTTTTTGATGGATGACACATCTTTATTTCTCAGATGTGATTTTCATTACTTTATCCACTTGAGTCTTTTTTTATTTTATCATTCTTAGCTAAGATTGTGCCCAGTGTAGACCTGTTCAAACCGTACTGCCTAGCAACATTAGACATCTGCCTACTCTCTACCTTGGCTATTATCTCTTACTAAGTTTCTATAGTGAAACAGTTCTTGACACTCCACTCTTTTTAGGTCCAATAATATTATCAATGTTTTTTAATCAAATCCATCTAATAAACAGAGCGATAATTACAAATACGTCACACTAACCTTGTATAGCTTTGCAGTTACTATTTAAAACATAACACAAACATTTTAAATAGTAACTGCAAAGCTATATAAGGTTAGTGCGATGTATTAGTGTTTTTTAAATAAAAATTCATAAAAACACAAAAATTCAGAAAACATAAATCAACTACTGCAAATAACGTTATGTATATAACTGTAAAAGTCTTGTTCCATAAACCACTCATAGATACCAGTAAAATATAGTTTTACAAATTTTAAACACATCATCATTTCTTCTTGTGTTTGTTCTGTCAGGTGTTCACTACCCGAACATGTGCTTGTTGTCTGATTTGTTCGCAATCCAAATTCTTTGTTAACTGATCACTCACTGTATATTGCTGTAACAGTACTCGCAGTATTGCTGTCTCATCAGCAATCCTGCTGATGAAGATTTTGCATCCTTGTGATATGGATGATGTCTTATGGATGATGTCTTATGAAGTGATATGGATGCATGTCTTCACCATGCAGAATGGATAGTATGATACTTTGATGCAAACTTAACTATCATGCAATTGCTGTCTACTTGTTGTTAGGTCCTCCTGTATCAATGCTAGTACAGCATCCTTGACAGCTAGTGTATACACAGAATGTACAGTACATTTTCACTGTCTACATTTGGCAGTGGTATGACCCTATCTGTTTCACACATTCAACAGTCAAGACATCAAACAACTTGGGGATCTGGGCAATATCATATTAGATATTGCTGACTGTATAGTCTTGCTGTTCCCAATACTGAGCCATGACTCTTTTCCAACAGGAAATACTGTACATGCTGCATACTCTTGCATTACAACATAACTGAAAGACTGAAAGAGCAAAAAAAAGAAGTATTTCCTAATACTGAAATAAAATAAGTTCATTCAACAAATGCAGTATGAGCTAAGCTGTTTTTGTTTCTTCCTTCAACCTTATGTACAGTATATACTACTGCAAATATGTGTGTACAACTCAGTTTGATGCATACATTTGCATTAGCATGTCCATCATTTGTTTTCTTTTTGAACATGTAATCTTGATTTATTCTGAGGTACCAGCAACCACAGGGATGCCTAAGAGATATTTTGTTTGGTATTTTTACAGATAAAATTCCAAATGACAGTAAATGATATCATAAACTTTTCAATATGAATATTTCTGGAAGGTCACATCCAATCGAAAAACAGCTACCACGTTTTTCAGGTTTTGGACAAGGTGGTATGAAAATTGTGCAGTTGCTGCTGCTTCTGATACCCTATGTATATATATATATATATATACAGTAGAGCGTCGATTTTCCGAATCAATTGGGGACTGGGGTTGTCTGGATAACTGATATTTCGGATAACTGATTTACGTACGAAAAAATAGTTTAACGTATCCAATGTCGAAATTTTTATCCGTTGCGTGTCGCTTCGCATTGAATTTTCGTCGATGTTAAGCCTAACAAAGACTATTGTATCGTTAAAAATTATTTTTTTATTTTGTACAAACAAAATAAATATATCGAAAAATATAAAAATAATAAAAAATTATACTTCAGATGTTAATTTAGTATCAAAAACGTAAAATATTTGAGTAGCCCAAGACATAGCCAAAGATTGAAGCGCCACAGTATTGGCGAAAATTTAAATTTGCCGACTGGAATTCTTTCGGATGATTGACTTTCGGAAAATCGACGCTCTACTGTATATATACACACACAAATACATACACTGATTCCCATGTTTATGAATAAGTGAGACTGAGTAATCCTCCATACTTTGAGTTCCATTTTCAATTTTAAATTTGTAATTTGTTCCAAGACTTCATGTACTACTGCTGTTTTAAAAAAATTTCTGAAAAATAAGTTGTTTTATTAAATAAATATATTGTGCAATGGTTTATAGTGTCAAGTTAAGTCATTTTCTTTACACCAAAAAAATAAATAAATAAATAAAACAGTAACAATTTATAACAGACACCATACAAGTGAGTGAAATGATCTTTTAGCATTGTGCTTTCACAAACATCCAGTTCATTCAGGCACAAACACCAATTTTTATAGTAGTACATAATCTGCTGTTTCCTGAAAGGTTGAAACCTTTTATGAAAGTTGAAATTTTGATGCATAAATTTCTGATCATGAATGATCAAATTCCTGAGTGCTAACTTCCATGAACATTGAATATGTGTATATTGTATATACTATATATACACTGTATAAGTTTTTATAATAATATATTATATTATTTTTTTGTTAAAGAACACAGAATTACATTCTCTTTATATTTAACACTTATACAAATAAATTAACTCTATATATATACACAATGATTTATAATGAATGATAAATTAATAATAATAAATCATCATCAATTCACAACAAAAGTTCTTCAAACTTTTTCTTACACAAAATTTAAATTATAAGAAAGAAATTACAAAAGAACTTATTTTACATGCACTATGACTAATTAAACTAATAAATTTATGATAAAGTTCACAAATACTTTTCTTCCCTAAATTCAAATTTATAATTTTTAAATGCAAAGCAGTTTTATTCCATTTATTCTGTTAGCTGAAGGTGACCTAAATCAAGGTCAAAAATGTTTACAATTAAATACTTTTGGTAACTTCAAGTTTAGCAATTTATCAAATACTATACACAACATTAATTTAAGACCAGTTAAGAACTTTAATTAAATATGTTCAAGACAAATGTTTTTGGTCTTCATCTCAGATCTGCTTCGGGTTCATTTTGGTTCTCCATTTTATGACAATCCAGATTCAACACACAGAGAATAAAAAATCTTAAATATATGTATAATAATGTATGATTTGTACCATTTTATGCCTGCATCTACAGCTATTGTATAATTTTGCATAAAATGTAAACCTCCCCCAGACAATTTTAATTTCCAAATACATTCTTAAATACATAATTTCTCATCATTCACTTGGCTATTCCAATATAGAAAAGAAAACTAAAATGGACCAAAAGCAGATCTTAGGTACAGATCAAAAATCTTTGTCTTGAACATGTTTAGAGTTCTCAACTGGTCTTAAGGTTATATATAGTGTTTGATTCATTTATAGATCTAGTTTCTGAAGAATTTTTGAACTTTAGCAATTTATTTGTTTTGTTATTATTATAATAACTTTATAAATTTAAATTCAAAACTTTTAATATATAAATTATAAATTACCTCAACAATAACATCAAATAAATATTTTTTTTGTTTAAAAAGCACATTTGTTGCTCCAACTACAAAACTTCTTGTATTAACATCACTTAATAAATCAAGAAATGGCAATGATAGATACGGATGACAAAGAGAACCCTAAAAAAATTAAACAAACATTAATTATTTGTAAAACATGAACAGTTAAAAAATTCATTGTACTCTACAGAAAAACATAAGTTAAAATGTTTTGAATAAATAAGTAAATTTAAATTACAGTCAACCCCCATAACACTGTTGATTTTTCCATTTTATATGAATTCCATGTTGTACGAGTCACTTAGATTTTACAAATACGTGAGCTGTTCACAGCTTGGCACATGTATTTGTAAAATCTAAGTGACTCGTACAACATGGAATTCATATAAAACGGAAAAATCAACTGTATTATGGGGGAAGTCGACTGTAATTTAAACTGCAATTTTCAAAAACAGATGTTCTTTAAAAGGAACCATTTTAAACAGAATGAAATTACTTAACTTACAGATTCACTTCCATTTTGATGTTGTAATATCTATAAACATTTTAAAATACACTCATTGACAATAATTGTTACACACCCAGATAAAATTAGCTGTATACCAAGTTTTGCAGTAATCAGACATGTCTCATATATATGTAAATGATTACAGTTTTTGCCCAATTGTACATCAGGTAATGCCACCTTGCTACTCTTGTGGAGGCTCATTGTGTTCAGAATTTTTAGTGCAATTATTTTTTGGAGGTCTTTGCCAGGCATGCCTGTATGATGTTGTGAGTACCATTATGAACAGTTGATGGAATTTTCAGAAAAACCAAATCATCAGGCTGAGAGAAACAGAATGGTGGTTTTGCCAAATTATCTGCCATCTAGGTGGTTTGTCCTGACTGTGAAGCATTGGGGCAATAGATACATCAGAGCACATACATGGTAGTCATCATATTATCTTTATAGTGATATATCCCAGTTCTGTTTTGGAATGAGCAATCATTGTGTTTGAGTGTGAAGAACCACTGATATTAAGGGTGGAAGAACTACTGGTGTTAACACATTAACATCATTCAATCCTGACTTTATTGTTGAGCAGCACACTGCCCCCCTCACTGGAATTCTAGTCTGGAAAGCCAATTCATATGACAATCAGTCACCCCTAATAGTTTTACAAGAGACATTGATGGGTCAGCAATACTTCAAGAAATTTTGTGTTTTCAAATGTTGCCTTTCACAGCAAAATTGCAAACAATAATTTTCCACAAGATAATTACTCAGGTACACAGAGGTAAAGGTTTCCAAGAATGTCTCCATCAAGTTACCACACACAAATTGTCTGTCCAGTATCACACAAAATGCTAGATAGATTTGCCATCTGTTGAGTGTGTGTGCACGTGCATATAGGACCAGTTGGGATATGGTTTCAGCCATCTACAAGTATGAGGGATATGGAGTGGCATTTGCAACATTTAAGGCCAAATCTATTATAGGATAGCAAATAGTGCCTTTATGCCTTCACACCCAACCATATCATCATATGTATTCAGGAAGTCAGGAACACATAAGAATTCTTTGATATTGTACCATTGTTCCACATAAAACTGTTCCTTCACTTATTCATATTGATGATGATATACACTTATTATCATAATGATATTGTAATCACTTTTCATCATTACATTCTTACTAATAAAGTTTCGTTCAATTCCAATGCCTCTTTCCTTGATGTGCAACTTTTTTGTCAATGAATCTTTAAAATGCATTTGTTATCTGATCACAAAATGCATTTTTAATTAATACTTAATTCCACAGATAAAATGAAATAAAAGATGCTTTATTAAAAGACTAATATTTTGATGGAAGAAAAAAACTTTTCATTATATTTTCTTTCACAAATTATTTTATAAATCAGTTGTTATATAGTACATAAAGGTTTTATCATCATCTGAGAAAAACTGAATCGAATTGTTTCAATTTGCTAATATTTTCTAATAATAAAGAATAAGATAATGTATATAAATTATTACATTTTAAAAAAATTTAAAAATAACTAGCAGATATGTCCAGCATTGCCTAGTGAAAAGTAATGAAAACAGATTAATTAAATAAAAACTATATTAAAAGTTTGGTTATTTTAGGCTATCTCAAATTAACCATTATTTTGGTAAAGCCTCCAAATCTAGATGATGTATGCCTTGAAATATTGTCACTAAGAATATAAAGGAAAACACACAAATATTCCAAAAACCAAAAGGAATAAAAATATTTACTGATATTAATGTTTTTATCCATTTCTAACTAGCTTACCCATCGCGCATTGCTGCGATCTCAGAAGAAACGAAATTCAAGCAAACTCGTTATGATAAAATTCAATTTACATTTTATTATTTTTATTGAAACTTATTATTATTATTCATTTTCATCGGGAAAACATTTCAAAGTGTCGTTTCAATTCTATTTATTTATTGGAGTGCTTGTGGATACACGATATTTTTTGTTTTTCCGTCTGGTGCGTACACGAATAAATCGGAAGGTTTTCCGACGCGTGAGCCGGCCACATACAGTTGTCCATGCGAGAAGCACGGATTCTCCAAATTTAGCCCACACACTTGCAGCGATTGTCAGAAGTGCGATATTCCCCATTTATATATATATTTTTTAATCCTTTATAATTTTAATTATTTAATTGCTCCTTCCTCTCTTCCTTGGCATGTTGTGAAATTTCTGATAGTTGGATAATAAACCGTTTTATTGTAATTTGTCTTTTTAAATTATTTTGAGTCGATATTAAAATTTGGAAAAGGGGGATACCTAGATCGGTAAAATACGCGAATTTCTTCCTACAACTTCGGTTGTTGTTCGGGGTACAGTTAAGGTTTTAACGAAGTTCGAGCGAATACATAATTAGCAAAAAAAAGTTGAAATAAAGTGATTAAACAAAAATTATTACAAATATCGTAAATAACAGTTCACAAATGCGTATGTAGAGATAATTTTTAAAAGGGGGAAATGGTCTTCACAATTTGAAATCGATCGAACACACTGTCTCGATACACTCGTATAAACGCGCGCCATCTATCGTGGGTTAAATGTACTATGCCAGAAACCTTCGCGGGAGTGTATTAAAAAACTTTCCTAAGTTTTATGGCAATCGTACTATGCCACAAACCTTCGCGGGAGTATATTAAACAACTTCCCAAAGTTTCATGGCAATCGGATAAACGGTGTGGTAATGCATGAAGGACATAAGACAGACACACAGACAGACATACATTCATTTTTATATATATATACTAGCTTACCCGTCGCGCATTGCTGCGATCTCAGAAGAAACGAAATTCAAGCAAACTCGTTATGATAAAATTCAATTTACATTTTATTATTTTTATTGAAACTTATTATTATTATTCATTTTCATGAGGAAAACATTTCAAAGTGTCGTTTCAATTCTATTTATTTATTGGAGTGTTAATGGATACACGATATTTTTTGTTTCTCACTCTGGTGTGTACACGAATAAATCAAAAGGTTTTTCGACGCGTGAGCCGGCCACATACAGTTGTCTATGCGAGAAGCACAGATTCTCCAAATTTAGCCCACACACTCGCTGCGATTGTCAGAAGTGCGATATTCCCCATTTTTATATATATTTTTTAATCCTTTATAATTTTGATTATTTAATCGCGCCTTCCTCTCTTCCTTGGCATGTTGTGAAATATCTGATAGTTGGATAATAAATCGTTTTATTGTAATTTGTCTTTTTAAATTATTTTGAGTCGATATTAAAATTTGGAAAAGGGGGGATACCTAGATCGGTAAAATATGTGAATTTCTTCCTACAACTTCGGTTGTTGTTCAGAGTACAGTTAAGGTTTTAACGAAGCTCGAGCGAATACATAATTAGCAAAAAAAAGTTGAAATAAAGTGATTAAACAAAAATTATTACAAATATCGTAAATAACAGTTCACAAATGCATATATAGAGATATTTTTTGAAGGGGGAAATGGTCTTCACAATTTGAAATCGATCGAACACACTGTGCGCGAATGCTCGTGTAAACAGATGCCATCTATTGTAGGATAAATGTAGTTTGCGGGAGTGTATTGAAAAATTAAAAAAAACTTTCCAAAGTTTTATTGCAATCGTACTATGCCACAAACCTTCATCGGAGTATATTAAACAACTTCCCAAAGTTTCACGGCAATCGGATAAACGGTGTGGTAATGCATGAAGGACATAAGACACACACACAGACATACATTCATTTTTATATATATAGATAATCATCAAGTATGTCATAACGAGTATAGAACAGAACAACATTATGCAATAAAACATTTAAATATAAAGATTTGAAGTAGTTCCTACTTCAAATCTTTATATTTATATGTGTTTGATTGCTTAATGGTGTTCTGTTCAAATGATTTGTATAGTACTGAACTAACTAAGCATCAAATACACAAGAGGAAAGAGGATATCACATATCCTGCACAGTAGCATAGCAAACATAACTGGCACCCGGGGCATGACACTTTATTGGTGCCCCCTCCCCCTCCCGAAACACATATTGGGTGCGTTTACTTTTAGCTCCGATCTCGCCCCTAGTACACTCAGTCTGTATACTTTTTGTTAGATACCAATGAGCACAGCGTTTACTTTTCGCACCTGTGATGTCATTGCTAGCATTCCTAGTGTGCTCAGAGAATTTACAACGAGCTTGGAGTTTGTTCAAAGATGGTGGCATTCATTACTGTGTATACTTTTACCAGCGTGCTAGTATGATGTCAGGCTGCGCTAGGTGTCAGCTCAGAGAGCTTGGAAGCTAGCAAAAAGTAAACGCACCCATAGTTTGTCTTGGAGACTATTTGGGCACCCCTCTGCGAGTGGCGGCCGGTGCATGACACACCCCCTTGCACCCCCCTCACTAAGCCACTGATCCTGCAACCAAATTTCCAAGTGTGCTTCACTGTTGAATCAGTACCAAAGTTGCCTCTTCTTTGATCACTTTGTGACCCGTAACAAGAAGTGAATTTACTATGACAATTGAACTATCCAAGATGTTTATGTGATGTCTGGTAACAAGCATTTACCAAATCTAAATGAGCTTTGAGCAATCAAAAATGCTGCTATGTGTTCTGGGATTATTGCAGAATCACATTTACATCATTTACCATCACTGCATACTGTTGGGGAAAACAATTGACAATGACAGGTACTGTAATATGCTTGATGACCTGACTGCAAGGACTGCTATCATCCATTAGTCAACTGAAATGGAGTTTTGTTCTATCAAGATAACATTAAACCACATACCAATAAGAAGACAATCTATCACATGCATCAGCTGAGCAGGAAACTCATTAATCACCTACCATATCTGCCAGACTTTGTCCACTATCTGATTTTTACTTGTTTGGTGTATGCAAAATCATCATGATAGTCACAAGCTGCCAGGAAAAAATTGGTGACTTCTTTATTTCCAAGTAGTTATCCTTCTTTAAGCTGGCCATTCAAATGTTGATTAAAGGTTGGTTATAGCTAATGATAGGGAATAATATCCCAATTAATTCTTCACACATAAAATCACTTTTTCTGCACCCTAATTTTCAGCAATGACTTTTCAATTTTTCTGATATAAAGATATTAACTTATGTAATCTAGATTAGAGGTAGGCAGCTTAATCACCTATTTTAGATAACTCAATTAAGAAGACAGCCTTCTTGACATGCCATGACAAAATTCATTTTCATTATTAATATGGAAAAATTTGGTATTATGGAATTTTATTAATATAAAAATTTGTGGAAATATCAGGAAGTCAACTACATTCAAAAAACCATTCAACAAGAGTATTGTGAATTTCATCTAGGCTTGATTTTGAAGAAATAAAAATTAGCAATAAAAATAATCTACTATTAATTCATTTTAACTTTATTATAAATTTAAGATTAGAATGATGATTTTGGATTGGTTAGCTCTGAAGAAAGTTAGTTTTTTGATTTTTGAATGAAAATGGCACAAACCCTTGTTGTAGTACAATATATAATAATAACTCTTAAGAGTTATTATTATATATTGTAAAGGATGTCTACAAATAATTGCAGCAGTTTCAATAAATCAGTGCAGGCTTTGTATTAAACATATGATCACAGTGAGAGTGTAAATAGGTGGAAAAACTCAGCAGTTTTTAAAAATAAGTTCACAATACATGTCCCCTTTGTAATTCTATATATACCATCTCTGTAATCTAGTTCATATCATACTCAGTGCAGCATGTTCCTATCACTTTGAGCAAAGGCATTGCCAATACAAGTCCATAGTTCTGGCAGAGGAGTCAGTAGTACAGTACAGAGAATCCTTCATGCACCCCCACAGTTAAGTTGGGAATGTGGAGACAACAGCAGCAGCTGGTGATGATCATTACTTGACACTTATATGTCCAATCTACCAATTTGGTAGTCTGGTGTTCAAGAAGTCAGTTACTGAAATGTGGAAGAGTACCATCCTGTTAGTATATGAAGTCCATCACATCACTTTTCAGCTGTGACATGAGCCAATTTTGAAGCATATCTATATAGCTGCATCCTGTCATGGTTTCTTCAATGAAGAAAAAAATGCTCTAAACTTGAAAACGAATTTTGTTTGAATTGCTTGGCCAAGCAATTCAAGCCAAGCAATTCAGACAAAATTTTGAGCAATGCTTGTTTTATATCATTGAATTCAACCACTACACCTGTAATAGTATGCTCACAAAACTGCTATAATCATTTGTATATACCCTGTAATAACTAAATATCAAACTCAACGTTTTTAAACACTTAATAAAACACTAAACACCTTCCATTGCTGAGAAATGTTTATTTAATAAAACACTAATGTTTTCAACCTCGTGGAATAGGCCATCCTCAGGTGTAAATGAGTTTGAATGTATTTTTTGAATTTTGATATTATTTCATATCAGATTAAAACTCAAAAATTTATGTAACACAATAAAAACTTAAGCAGCAGAGGGAACATAGAACTTCATCTGATCATAGAACATAACAAATCAGAACAATAAAATTTTTGAAAGATTTATTGGCAAACTGAAAATATCAATTTAAAATATTTTTTATAAAATGATACCCCTAAAGATAGATCAAAAGACCAGAAAATACTAAGAATGTTTAGGAAGGTATATTTATAAATATAAAAGTATGTTCTGCAATAATGCAGAATTTAAGAAATTGTAAAAATAGGAAAAATTAAATTTCCTATTTTTAATTATGAATAAAAAATGCTAGTATTTCTTTTTTAAAATAATCTTTATAACTTTCTCTGGCTTTTTATGATTGTTTACTAATGTAATGTTTAGTTACTGAGTTCTATTTATCTTTGGCTCTCTTGTATGTTCTACAAGAAAGCCAAAGATAATGTCACCATGGAACCAAGATTCAAAATTTAAAGAAACCAGCAAGAGACAAAACCGGTGGGAGGAGCCTCATGGTATGGAGAAAGGCAGATGCAAATCACCTGCAGATATCCAGAAAATACTTCCTGTTTTGATGATTTTTGTGAACAACACCAAATTTTAAATGAGCTCATCGAATGTATTTTAATTGAATAAAACCATCAATTTTGACAGGTTCCTGTTAGTTTATACATATTTATCATTAATATACGATTAACAAGAAATAAGTTTTTCACTTCACAGAGCTCTGGAATGCATTCTACTGCTTGAAATGAGACAAAATTTGGACTACAGATAATTCAAATAATGCGCTTGACATTTCTTAAATAAAAAAAATAGCACAAGAATCCATTGATCAGTGGTGCAGGAGCACACAGAAATATTGAATATGTGTGCACATATAAATGTTGAATATGTAGTACTAAAACTGCTCAATATGTCCTCCTCTATTTTGAACAATGTGCTCTAATTGCAAAACCATACTAAGACAGCATTTCACAGATGCACGGGTAATCAGCTATTTTCCCACAGCATGGCCTCCTTGCGACTTTTGGTTATGGGGTTTCCTGATGGACAATGTCTACCATAGAAGACCTCCATCTGTGCTAGATCTGAAGGACAGTATTCAGCACCATGTTCTGAATATTCCAGCAGACTCACTGCATTCAGCTGTGAAAAATATGGTTTTACAATTAGAGCACACTGTTTAAAATGAAGGACATATTGAGCAGTTTTAGTGCTATATATTCAACATTTATGTGTGCATGCATATTCAATATTTCTGTGTGCTCCAAGGCCACCTATCGACAGATTTTTGTACTATTTTTTTTATTTAAGAAATGTCAAGCGCATTATTTGAATTATCTGTAGTCCAAATGTTGTCTCATTTCGAGCAGTAGAATACACTCCAGAGCTCAGAGCTCTCTGAAGTGGAAAACTTATTTCTCGCTAACCCTGTATATGAAGACACCAAATACACCTTTACATACTTTTCCAATAACTAAATTTAATTGAAACAAACGTTTTCAGCTTGATTGATAAGCCTTTATCAGGTATTGATCTGTAACCTGACATATTCAATACTTAAAACCTGTTTTAAAAAGCAAGCCTTTCCGGGCAACTTCTGGAAAGGTGTAAAGGAAAAATTCTTAGTGATTTCTTACATATTGAAATAAAATTTTATTTCTTGTTTGTAAGTTATTTTAAGCCTATCCATACAGATTACAGTAGCTAAGCAAAGTTTGGGCAAACTTTTCATTCTGAATACAATACATAATTATATAATGATGCTGGTTATATGTATAAATACTTTTTTTATGACTTTATAATAAAAAATTTCCATATTAAAATAATGCTTTTTTGTAAAATATAATAAATGAATAATAATTTATAAATTGCTGAATTATGAATCATTATTAAAAATAAATATAGCAAAAAATAAATAAATAAATATAATAAAACATTTTAAATAT